>NC_084639.1:3515075-3525075 GCF_033978795.1 Nerophis ophidion | reverse complement strand
TGTCCGTTAAGCTAATTCTTCTCACTAAGCAGTTTTTATGTGAGTGTTTTACTTGTTTTAAGGGTTTTGGTCCTAAATTATTTCAGTTAAGATATTACAGCTTGTAACTGAGATTTTTTACGGCATCCGAGGGCCTCTCGCAGGTGCTCCGGTGCAGCTGATTGGCTCTCGGGGTCCGCACCTCCAGCTGTGGCCCCGCCCCCTTACACCTGCCGAGGGTCGACGGCAGCACCCTGGCCTCTCTTTGTTTTTTTTTCCACTCGAGCGGCGTGAGTGTGTGTTCACGTTAAACAAACACTGGAGGACTTAACCTTTACACCACGTTATGAAAACATAAGGGGGTGGGGGCCGCTCTGTGTGTGTGTGTGTGTGTGTGTGTGTGTGTGTGTGTGTGTGTGTGTGTGCGCACGTTTAGGATCTTCACATCACCGTGTGACCGTTATGTGTAGTATGTCATAATGTGTGTGTGTTTTCAGGCCATGGAGAGGACTGGAGGCGTTCTTGTTTTGAAATTCCTCCGAGCCAACTGTCATAATAGATATTGGTGGTGTCTGGGAGGTGTGTGTGTGTGGGGGGGGGCGTTTAGAGAGGAAAACTACTAGAAGAGACGACCAAAAAAATATTTCATCTCAGCGACATCATCGTTTGTGTTTTTGTTGCATATTAAGTCGGATCCTCGCCGAGTGAATCGGAACGATGATATTCAAACAGAAGGTGTTATGACCTGATCAAGGAGGTGACCCCAGGATGCAGAGACGGGAGGCGCGGTAGAATTACAAAAAGGGGAAAATTTAATAAGTCCAAAAAGTGTAACAAAAGGCGATGGGGCAGAAGTGCACACCATGAGTAAACAAACTGTGGTGGAATGGTCCGAAACTTAAACTACAAACAAAGTGGTTTTAGTACAAAAGGTTTATGTACCCATTTCAAAAGTACAAATTGGATTGAATTGCTGACAAAGGATTCTTCCGAAGGATTCAGAATCAAGCAAAATCATGCAAATCATACAAAATATTGGTTCACTGGCCTTTTATATGTTTCCCTCATGTGTCAAGGCCCCGTTGTTTTGCAACTGCTGGCTCCAAAACAACCGTGATTCCCCCAGTCATAACAAACAGTCTTAACATTTCTTAGAATGGTCAGAACAACCACAAACTGAACTCTCCCCCACATATGATCAGTAGTGGTTCAGAGGCTTTTAGATATAGTTTCTTTCTGAACTAAAACAGACACAAAATATGGTATGAAAGTCAAAAATTCCACTACAAAACAAAAACAGGTTCCTCTGTGGTCGCGTCGGCAGGGGAAAAGGCCAGGGGGCACTGAGCACAGCAAAAGTTGCAACACAAAATCCTCTTTACCTCAGGGAGGCTAGGAAGCAATCACAAAGAGGTGAAAGATTTCAGGAATAAAGAGAGACAACATACTGGGACTGACGAAATAAAGCAGGCGCATGCACGTGGGAGGTGTGGGAGACAATAACCGACAGGACCCAGCTGTCAGGGACAAGTTTAAATACTCCTAGGTAGGAATTTGTTGCAGGTGTGCCTCGCTGGGGACCAATTAACTGAAGAAAACAGACATCACAATAAAAAGGAGAAGGCAGGGAAAATAACACAACTGAAGGGCTTAAATTATAATCAAAATCTCACCTAAAATCGGGGGCGGTACCTCTGGATTGGCAGACCGGGGTGGTGGTTCCTCTCTTTAAGAAAGGGAACCGGAGGGTGTGTTCCAACTATCGTGGGATCACACTCCCCAGCCTTCCCGGTAAGGTTTATTCAGGTGTACTGGAGAGGAGGTTATGCCGGATAGTCGAACCTCGGATTCAGGAGGAACAGTGTGGTTTTCGTCCTGGTCGTGGAACTGTGGACCAGCTATATACTCTCAGCAGGGTTCTTGAGGGTGCATGGGAGTTTGCCCAACCAGTCTACATGTGCTTTGTGGACTTGGAGAAGGCATTCGACCGTGTCCCTCGGGAAGTCCTGTGGGGAGTGCTCAGAGAGTATGGGGTATCGAACTGTCTGATTGTGGCGGTCCGCTCCCTGTATGACAGTGTCAGAGCTTGGTCCGCATTGCCGGCAGTAAGTCGGACCCATTTCCAGTGAAGGTTGGACTCCGCCAAAGCTGTCCTTGGTCACCGATTCTGTTCATAACTTTTATGGGCAGAATTTCTAGGCGCAGTCAAGGCGTTGTGGGGATCTGGTTTGGTGGCTGCAGGATTAGGTCTCTGCTTTTTGCAGATGATGTGGTCCGGATGGCTTCATCTGGCCAGGATCTTCAGCTCTCACTGGATTGGTTCGCAGCAGAGTTTGAAGCGACTGGGTTGGGAATTATCACCTCCAAGTCCTAGGCCATGGTTCTCTATCGGAAAAGGGTGGAGTGCCATTTCCGGGTTGGGGAGGAGACCCTGTCCCAAGTGGAGGAGTTCAAGTACCTCGGAGTCTTGTTCACGAGTGGGGGAAGAGTAGATCGTGAGATCGACAGGCGGATCCGCGCGGCGTCTTCAGTAATGCGGACGTTGTATCGATCCGTTGTGGTGAAGAAGGAGCTGAGCCGGAAGGCAAAGCTCTCAATTTACCGGTCGATCTACGTTCCCATCCTCACCTATGGTCATGAACGAAAGGACAAGATCACGGGTACAAGCGGCCGAAATGAGTTTCCTCCACCGTGTGGCGGGTCTCTCCCTTAGAGATAGGGTGAGAAGCTCTTGCTTCCGGGAGGAGCTCAAAGTAAAGCCGCTGCTCCTCCACATGGTGGTTCAGGCATCTGGTCAGGATGCTACCTGAACACCTCCCTAGGGAGGTGTTTCGGGCACGTCCGACTGCTAGGAGGCCACGGGGAAGACCCAGGACACGCTGGGTAGACTATGTCTCCCGGCTGGCCTGGGAACGCCTCGGGATTCCCCGGGGAGAGCTGGACGGAGTGGCTGGGGAGAGGGACATCTGGGCTTCCCTGCTTAGGCTGCTGCCCCCGCGACCTGACCTCAGATAAGCGGAAGAAGATGGATGGATGGACATATATATATATATATATATATATATATATATATATATATATATATATATATATATTAGTATACAACTGTCACACAATACTGTGTAAGAATCGAAGAAAATGAAAACAAAGCTCAGCCCTTTGACATACTCGGAACGTCACCTGTGATCAATTAAGCTAAGCTATATGCGAACTTTTGCTGCTCCTGTGAGGCGACTCTGCTCAGTGTGACATCATCAATCCATAAGGAAGGTGGAGTGGCCTTGAGATGTTCTTGTGAGCGACCCAATTACACAGGAGCTTATTATCAGCACCTTACACACACACACACACACACACACACACACACACACACACACACACACACATAGTGACATATAATGCCAGCCAGTGATCAATAGTAGCACTAATGGGAAGTCAAGGCAGCACACACACACACACACACACACACACACACACACACGAATGTAACTGAAGGAAGAGAATGAAAAAATATGTCTTATTGGATTGAAGCATTGGAGCTCATCATAAAGCCTGAGAAGCTGGACAGGACAGAAAAAAAAAAAGGAGATCACCGCACAGTAACATTGTTCTTGTGTGGAAACGTCCTCATAAAGAAGAGTGTCCTCAAAATAAAGGTGCAATCTCCACATGCATACATACATACATATATATATATATATATATATATATATATATATATATATATATATATATATATATATATATATATATATATATATATATATATATATATATATATATATATATATATATATATTAGTTGGGTCAGGAAAAATCATAGAGGTCATTTCATCCCGACAAGCCTGTTTGGCAGGTTTCCCTGCTCTTCAGAACCTCCCTGCAGCATTTCTTGCAGACCAGCGCTCCAGCCTGATAGCTCCACCTTTATCGTTGGTTTTAAAGCCAAAATACGTCTATTCTCGCTCTTCTGTCTCCACAATGTTTCTGCTTGCAAGTGTGGTGTGTGTGTGTGTATTGACTACCGTCATGTCGATGGAAAAAAAAAAATTAAAATAACGACAATTTTCTAAAGCGGTATAGTACCGTTTTTAATTCATTAATATCACAGTACTTTTTTAAAAAATACCGGTTGTGACTGTCTTATGCTGTCGTCGTGTGGGTTGAATGGACCACCCAGGAAGGACAGGCTTTCGAGCAGGTTTGACTCTTTTAGTTTTTCAAATAAAGCTTGTCTTTAGTGTATGTCGGATCGCTTTGCAGCTGCTTCTTTCCACTGATCGCTCACAGTCCGCTCTTTCAGCCGCCGCCGTCGTCTTCCTCCTCTCTGGCTCGCTCTCTGTCGCTCCTTGATCGCTCTTCATCTGCTCCTGCAGGCTCTCCAACTCCTTCCGCAATCTCTCCTCCTTCTCCCCTTTTATACAGCAGGAGGAGATGAATTAATTGTGTGCCGGTGTGTGTGCCACGCACCTGATTTAGATTGTGGCGGCATCGCTCCCAGCAAGCCTCCGCCTCCTTGCTGCCATCTTGGGCAGGGCTGCAGCGTACCCACACCGGTATTCCGTACAAGCCCAAGCCACACTAAACTGACAAGCAACTTAAAAAGTGACAAAGCAACAAATAAGTCGGGAGAACAACCAATCAACAACCCAAACAACAAATCCATCATCCAGACAAACACCAAACCAAACATTACCTTTACTAATTAGTAACTAATTACTCACCTAACCAGACAAATATTCATCCACCCAAACAATGAACAAGTCAACAAATCACCCCTCAATCAACCAACCAGCTGAAACTCAAACAACAAATCAGGAAGCCGACTAACTAAGGAACGCGTGGAAGACAGCCGGCCAGAAACTTGAGGGTTCCTGGTTCGGATCCAGCTGCCGCTATCCGAGTTACTATTGTTGTGTCCTTGGTCAAGACCTCCCCCACCCTCTCCCGGTGCCACTCACACTGGTTTTAAATGTCGCTTAAAAAGTAGATCATGGGTCTGACAATGTTGCCAAGCCTGTTTCGCAGGTTTCCCTGCTCTTCAGAATCCCCTGAAGAGCAGGGAAACCTGCGAAACAGGCTTGTAGCGGAATATACGTTAGGGCAGAAAAAAACACATTGGCTATTTCATCCCTACAAGCCTGTTTCTCAGGTTTCCCTGCTCTTCAGAATCCCCTGAAGAGCAGGGAAACCTGCGAAACAGGCTTTTAGCAGGCTATTTGTTAGGTCAGCAAAAAACAAAGGCAATTTCATCCCTACAAGCCTGTATCGCAGGCTTGTAGCGGAATATACCTTAGGTCAGAAAAACCCTTTCGCAGGTTTCCCTGCTCTTCAGAATCCCCTGAAGAGCAGGGAAACCTGCGAAACAGGCTTTTAGCAGGATATTTGTTAGGTCAGCAAAAATCAAAGGCAATTTCATCCCTACAAGCCTGTTTCGCAGGCTTGTAGCGGAATATACCTTAGGTCAGAAAAACCCTTTTGCAGGTTTCCCTGCTCTTCAGGGGATTCTGAAGACCCCTAAATCCCTGCTCTTCAGGGCATTCTGAAGAGCAGGGATTCAGGGGTCTTCAGAATCCCCTGAAGAGCAGAAATTCAGGGATCTTCAGAATCCCACCAAGAGCAGGGAAACTTGCAAAACAGGCTTGTAGCGGAATATACGTTAAGTCAGAAAAAAACACAAAGGCTATTTCATCCCTACAAGCCTGTTTCGCAGGTTTCCCTGCTCTTCAGTGGATTCTGAATCCCTGCTCTTCAGAATCCCCCGAAGAGCAGAGATTCAGGGGTCTTCAGAATCCCCTGAAGAGCAGAGATTCAGGGGTCTTTAGAATCCCCTGAAGAGCAGGGATTCAGGGGTCTTCAGAATCCCCCGAAGAGCAGGGAAACTTATGAAACAGGCTTGTAGCGGAATATACGTTAAGTCAGAAAAAAACACAAAGGCTATTTCATCCCTACAAGCCTGTTTCGCAGGTTTCCCTGCTCTTCAGGGGATTCTGAAGACCCCTGAATCCCTGCTCTTCCGAATCCCCCGAAGAGCAGAGATTCAGCGGTCTTCAGAATCCCCTGAAGAGCAGAGATTCAGGGGTCTTCAGAATCCCCTGAAGAGTAGGGATTCAGGGATCTTCAGAATCCTCCGAAGAGCAGGGGAACCTGTGAAACAGGCTTGTACGGATGAAATAGCCTCTGTGTTTTTTCCTGACCTAACGTATATTCCGCTCTACACCGGTATTGAGCACCGAGGATGTCCTTGTGGCTTGTGCAGCCCTTTGAGACACTCTGGATTTACAGTAGGGCTATATAAGTAAACTTTGATTGATTGATTACATGTCCCTTGGCAAATTTCACTGCAATAAGGCGCTTTTGGTAGCCATCCACAAGCTCCTGCTTGAACTTTTGACCACTCCTCTTGAGAAAATTGGTGCAGCTCAGCTGAATTTGTTGGTTTTCTGACATGGACTTGTTTCTTCAGCATTGTCCACACGTTTAAGTCAGGACTTTGGGAAGGCCATTCTAAAATCTTCATTCTAGCCTGATTTAGCCATTCCTTTACCACTTTTGAGGTGTGTTTGGGGTCATTGTCCTGTCTGAACACCCAACTGCGCCCAAGACCCAACCTCCGGGCTGATGATTTTACCTTGTCCTGAAGAATTTGGAGGTAATCCTCCTTTTTCATTGTCCCATTTACTCTCTGTAAAGCACCAGTTCCATTGGAAGCAAAACAGGCCCAGAGCATAATACTACCACCACCATGCTTGACAGTGGGAATGGTGTTCCTGGTATTAAAGGCCTCCAAAGATATTGCTGGGTATTGTGGCCAAACAGCTCCATTTTTGTTTCATCTGACCACAGAACTTTCCTCCAGAAGGTCTTATCTTCGTCCATCTGATGTCAGATGAAACAAAAATTATATATATATATATATATATATATATATATGTCTTGATTGGATTATCCAGAGAATAGTGCTCGATACCGTGGTAGAGCGCAATATGTAGGTGTGGGGAAAAATCACATGACTACTTCATCTCTACAGAACTGTTTCATGAGGGGTTCCCTCAATCATCAGGAGATTTAAACCATTGTATGTGAATGCTTCCATTAAAATCTCCTGATGATTGAGGGAACCCCTCATGAAACAGTTCTGTAGAGATGAAGTAGTCTTGTGATTTTTCCCCACACCTATATATATATATATATATATATATATATATATATATATATATATATATATATATATATATATATATATATATATATATATACACACACACACACACAGCCCTGCCCCCGGCCAAATTTTTTTAACCCGATGCGGCCCCCGTGTCAAAAAGTTTGGGGACCAGAGATAGGCTCCAGCACCCCCCGCGATCCCAAAAGAGACAAGTGGTAGAAAATGGATGGATATATACACAGCAGCTTTAGCGAGCACGGCTAAATAGAGCAGCTAATGTAGTTGAGCAGGTGTACCAATTATTGTGTCCCTGGTGGTTGTCTGAAGAAAAGATGATTACTGGGTAAACTGTTGGAGGTGTGTGTGTGTGTGTGTGTGTGTGTGTGTGTGTGTGTGTGTGTGTGTATGTATGTGTGTGTGTGTGTGTGTGTGTGTGTGTGTGTGTGTGTGTGTGTGTGTGTGTGTGTGTGTGTGTGTGTGTGTGTGTGTGTGTGTGTGTGTGTGTGTGTGTGTGTGTGTGTGTGTGTGTGTGTGTGTGTGTGTGTGTGTGTGTGTGTGTGTGTGTGTGTGTGTGTGTGTGTGTGTGTGTGTGTGTGTGTGTGTGTGTGTGTGTGTGTGTGTGTTTTGTGAGCTTTCATTTCCGCTTTAGTTAGTGGCGTTGTTATAAAGTTTAATTAGCCTCTTGTTTACAAGAGTTTCACAAATCGATTTGGGACTGTGGGCCACACACACACACACACACACACACACACACACACACACACACACACACTTGTATTTGTTAACTTCTTGAGACCTCTGAAAAATGCCTACCTCTTTGTATTTACAACATTAATAATATATACCTACTATGCAAATATAAATATTGTGAGAAATTAGTTGGAATTTTACAAGAAAAAGGTCACCATTTCATTGGAAAAACCTAATTTTACTCAACGCAAGTCAAAATGTTACAAAAATCACAGAATATTTGTGCAATATTATGATAAAAGTTGGAATTGTACTCAATAACAGTCACAATTTTACAAGAAAAGCTTAACATTTTGACAATTTTATGAAGAGTTGTAATTTTACTCGACAAGTCACAATTTTTTAAGAAAACTTGAACATTTTGGCCATATTATAACAAAAATCGGAATTTTACTTGGCACCATTATGACAAAAGTCATGTTACTCAAAAATGTCACTATTTTACAACAACAACAACAAAATTGGCAATATTGCAATAAAAGTCGGAATTTTATATGACAAATGTCAGCATTTTACAATAAAAACTAACAATTTTACATAAACAAATATTTTTACAAGAAAATCTTGCAATATTACAGAACAGAAAGAATATGAGAAATTGTTCCCAATTTTATAAGAAAAAAGTCGACACATTATGAGAAAAAGACTGCTTTTAGTTAATATTTATTTTTGCAAGTGGTTTTTAATCTTCATTATTTACTTCAAGATATTACAGTATATCTATTTGTACATATTTATGTATTTATTTTTTTTAGCAAAAAACCCCGACTTTGGAGCAATGTTCACGGACTCTAGTATTTGGCTCTCTATTAGATGCAGTGGTTTTTCCGTATTGGGACCATGTTTTCGGTCCCAACTTGTCCACACCTCCTCATATGGAAGCTACTTTTCCTTGTTGATGTCTCAAGAAGGGTGGAAATACAAGAACACACAAACACACATTGTTGAGACCCCCCAAAAATGCTTACCTCTTTAGGACCACCCTTTCTACATATATTTTACAACATTAATAATATAAACATGCTATACAAATATAAAAAAGCTTGTTGTGAAAAATGAGTTGGAATTTTTACAAGAAAAAGGTTACAATTTCACAAGTGAAAATGTTACAAAAATCACAGAATATTTGTGCAATATTATGATAAAAGTTGGAATTGTACTCAATAACAGTCACAATTTTACAAGAACAGCCAAAAATTGCGTCAATTTTATGAGACGAGTCGTAGTTTTACTCAACAAAAGTCACAATTTATTTAGAGAACTTCAAAATGTTGGCAGTACTATAATAATAATAATCAGAATTTTACTTGGCAACATTATGACAAAAGTCATTGTTTTACTCCAAAAATGTCCATATTTTTCAAGAACAACAAAATTGGCAATATTGTGATAAAAGTCGGAATTTTATATGACAAATATCACCATTTTACATTAAAACGTAATAATTTTACAAAAAAGTAATAATTTTACAAAAAAGTAATAATTTTACACGGAAATCTTGCAATATTACAGAAACAAAAAGAATATGAGAAATTGTTCCCAATTTTATAAGAAAAAAGTCGACACATTGTGAGAAAAAGACTGCTTTTAGTTAACATTTAGTTTGTAAGTGGTTATTAATCTTCATTATTTACTTCGTTATTTTAGTATGTCTCTATATACATATTTATTTTTTATTTTTTTTTAAATAAAAAGTCCTGACTTTGGAGCAATGTTCACGGACTCCAGTATGTGGCTCTCTATTAGATGCAATGTTTTTTCTTCATTGGGACCATGTTTTTTTGTATTAACTTGTTATGGAAAGTACTTTTCCTTATTGATGTCTCAAGAAGGGTAAAAATACAAGAACACACACACGCACAGGAGCTCTTCTGCCTGTCTCTGCATTAAAATAAGATGATATTATTAAGTGCGATCCATCTCCTTGTAATTCTTTTTTAATCTTAATTATTTACTTTGATATTACAGTATGTTTCTATATACATATTTATTAAATTGTTTTAAAAATGTATTATGGCCAAACGGGGCGCATTTCAATTTCTTGCACACACTTGTTATTTCATATGTTGACCAGAGGGGGAGCACTTTTAAAACAGACACACA
>NC_084639.1:3502575-3507575 GCF_033978795.1 Nerophis ophidion | reverse complement strand
TCATTTTAGCTTCTGTTTTTTCGACGAAGAATTTTTGTGAAATATTTCTTCAAAGTTATTATGATTAATATTCAAAAAAATTATTCTGGCAAATTTAGAAAATCTGTAGAATCAAATTTAAATCTTATTTCAAGGTCTTGAATTTCTTTTAAAATTTTTGTTCTGGAAAATCTAGAAGAAATAATGATTTGTCTTTGTTAGAAATATAGTTTGGTCCAATTTGTTATATATTCTACGTGCAGATTGGATTTTAACCTATTTAAAACATGTCATCAAAATTCTAAAATTAATCTTAATCAAGAAAAATTACTAATGATGTTCCATAAAATATTTTTAAAATTTTTTCAAAAAGATTCGAATCAGCTAGTTTTTTCTCTTCATTTTTTTCGGTTGAATTTTAAATTTTAAAGAGTCGAAATTGAAGACAAACTTTGTTTCAAAATTGTATTTTAATTTTTTTTCGTGTTTTCTCTTCTTTTAAACCCTTCAAATAAGTGTTTAAAAAAAAAAAATCATTTATTCTCTACAAAAAACCTTCCGTAAAAGGAAAAAAAATGTACGACGGAATGACAGACAGAAATACCCATTTTTAAAAATATATATAGATTTATTCTTTGAGTCACTAGAGAAAAAGCGCTGTATAAATAAAATTCACTTCACTTCACTTCACTATTCATTAAAGGTAAATTGAGCAAATTGGCTATTTCTGGCACTTTATTTAAGTGTGTATCAAACTGGTAGCCCTTTGCATTAATCAGTACCCAAGAAGTAGCTCTTGCTTTCAAAAAGGTTGGTGACCCCTGCTGTATATCTTATATAATAATAAGGGTGTGTATCAATCCATCAGTTTGGGGGTCCTGGCCTGCACAAGGTTGAAGACCCCTGCTTTGTGGGGGCCCCCAAATTCTGGCACAGGGGCCATTTTTAATTTGCCCGCTAAATACAACCTCTCTCTCTCTCTCTCTCTCTCTCTCTGTCTCTCTCGCTCTTAGCCCACTTGCATGCCCACAGCCCCCCATCTGCATCAAGCATGCACATCACATTAGTGTGTGTGTGTGTGTGTGTGTGTGTGTGTGTGTGTGTGTGTGTGTGTGTGTGTGTGTGTGTGTGTGTGTGTTTGGCCCAGTGAGCCTCAGCTGTCATCATGCAACATTTTTGGATGACTTTGCAGAGGTTATGTGAGGATTTTACCCCCCCCCCCCCCCCCCCCGTGTGTGTGTGTGTGTGTGTGTGTGTGTGTGTGTGTGTGTGTGATGCAGAGGTAATTATGGTAGATTTCTCAGTCAGTGGAGCGAGGGGCAGGTGCCCGAGGAACCATCACTCTGCAACCCCCCGCACTCTTTATACCCTATTTCCAAGCTCCGCCCCCGCACCCCCGCCCGCCCAGATGTTCCCGCGCCCCCTCCCTCCCACCCCCGTCACATCTGTCCACGCGTCATCAGATCGAGTTTCAGTGAACCGCTGTAAGCTCGTCTCGTAAGCGGGTCACGGGGAAGCATCTGAGTGTAATGCCAGCCTGCTCCACACGGGGCGATGGTGAGTCGGCGTCCTGTGACCGGCGGCGAGATTACGTAAAACAAATAAGTCCTCGTCGTCTCCTCTCTGTCATGAAGTGCAGCGACTAGTGTGACGACCTTCTTTTTGTTTGCAGCACTGCAGGATTGTTGTCTTTATGTACATCACTATACATGCATCACTATTTATACATCACTATATTTACACCACTATATATATCAATATACATGTATCACTATATATACATCACTATATATGCATTACTAGATATATCACTATACATGCATCACTATTTATACATCACTATATATACATCACTATATATATCACTATATATGTATCACTATATATACATCACTATATATACATCACTATACATACATCACTATACATACATCACTATATATTATCACTATATATACATCACTATATATACATCACTATATATACATCACTATATATACATCACTATATATACATCACTATATATACATCACTATATATACATCACTATATATACATCACTATATATACATCACTATACATACATCACTATATATACATCACTATACATACATCACTATACATACATCACTATACATACATCACTATATATACATCACTATATATACATCACTATATATACATCACTATATATTATCACTATATATTATCACTATATATACATCACTATATATACTTCACTATATATACATCACTATATATACATCACTATATATACATCACTATATATACAAACCCTGTTTTCCCCAAAAAATAAAACACATGATGTCAGAGCACCAGTCGAGGAAAATAATCAAACTACATAAATAACATACTGTAATTTGATTTTGATATTATTTTTTATCTTGATGGATTGAAAATGAACACCAATAAGTTGACTGATGTACATCATCACATAATCTATTCAGAAAGTATAAATAACGTCTAAAAACGATAGAATACTATTAAACACAACATGTAAGTGTAAAAAAAAAATAGCAACAACTTATTGATTTGTACATTTTCTTGTTCTATTTCAAAACAAAGAAAACAATCTGAAGTTGTCTTTTTTTTTATGTTATCGTGCAGTGATTTTACCAGTCCGGCCCACTTGGGAGTAGATATTTCTCCATGTGGTCCATGTGGCCCCCCATCTAGAATTTGTCTCCATGTGGCCCCCCATCTAGAATGAGTTTGACACCCCTGATCTAAACACTAGGCCAGTGGTTCTCAACCTTTTTTCAGTTTTGTACCTCCTGTGAACATTTTTTTTTTAATTTAAGTACCATCTAATCAGGGCAAAGCATTTTTGGTTGAAAAAAAATATAAATAGAATAGAATGGAATAGAAAGTACTTTATTGATCCCTGGGGGAAATTCAGTATAAAATGTCAAATAAAGAAGTAAAATACGGCACTATTAAATAGTATAACAGCTGATTTGTAGTGGTCTTTCTTGAACTATTTGGGAAAAAATATCAAAAAATAACTAAAATCTTGTTGAAAAATAAACAATTGATTCAATTATAAATAAAGATTTCTACACATAGAAGTAATCATCAACTTAAAGAGCCCTCTTTGGGGATTGTAATAGAGATCCATCTGGATTCATCAACTTCATTCTAAACAGTTCTTCACAAAAAAATAAATCTTTAACATCAATATTTATGGAACATGTCCACAAAAAAATCTATCTCTCAACTCTCAATATTGCATTGTTGCTTTTCTTTTCACACTTTATGAACTTACATTCATATTTTGTTGAAGTATTATTTAATACATATAATCATAAAAGGATTTTTGAAATGTTGCTATTTTTAGAATTTTTTTTTAAAAATCTCACGTACCCCTTGGCATCCCTTCAAGTACCCCCAGGGGTACTCGTACCCCCATTTGAGAATAACTGCACTAGGCCACTGAAAGTGGATACAAATAGTTAGATAAAAACTTTTAAACATAAAAATATGTAGTTTTTAAAAGTGATTGTTTTATTCGACTCTGACTCAATTTTTTTTAGTGCGTTTGCCATATTTTCATGCATGTTAAAAACTGTGACTCGGTTGTCGTCGTTCAAAAGACCCGATTCGTTCGCGAGTGCAACATTTTTTTAGTCTTTGGTACGACTCGGTCGGGGTTTGAACTCACGACCTACCGATCTCAGGGCGGACACTCTAACCCAGGGGTCACCAACCTTTTTGAAACCAAGAACTACGTCTTGGGTACTGATTATAGCTCGGTTGGTAGAGTGGCCGTGCCAGCAACTTGAGGGTTGCAGGTTCGATTCCCGCTTCCGCCATCCTAGTCACTGCCGTTGTGTCCTTGGGCAAGACACTTTACCCACCTGCTCCCAGTGCCACCCACACTGCTTTAAATGTAACTTAGATATTGGGTTTCACTATGTAAAGCGCTTTGAGTCACTAGAGAAAAGCGCTATATAAATATAATTCACTTCACTTCACAACTGATTAATGCGAAGGGCTACCAGTTTGATACACACTTAAATAAATTGCCAGAAATAGCCAATTTGCTCAATGTACCTTTAATTTTATATATATATATATATATATATATATATATATATATATATATATATATATATATATATATATATATATATATATCCATCCGTCCATCCATCCATTTTCTACCGCTTATTCCCTTTTGGGGTCGCGGGGGGCGCTGGCGCCTATCTCAGCTACAATTGGGCGGAAGGCGGGGTACACCCTGGACAAGTCGCCACCTCATCGCAGGGCCATATATATATATATATATATATATATATGGGTATTTCTGTCTGTTATTCAATCGTGCATTTTTTTTCCTTTTACGAAAGGTTTTTTTGTAGAGAATAAATGATGAAAAAAACACTTAATTGAACGGTTTAAAAGAGGAGAAAACATGAAAAAAATGAAAATAAAATTCTAAAATATAGTTTATCTTCAATTTCGACTCTTTAAAATCCAAAATTCAACCGAAAAAAATGAGAAAAACTAACTAATACGAATCTTTTTGAAAAAAAAAAAAAAAAAAAAACTATTTATGGAACATCGTTAGTAATTTTTCCTGATTAAGATTATTTTCAGAATTTTGATGACATGTTTTAAAAAGGTTAAAATCCACTTTGAAATAAGATTTAAATTTGATTCTAAAGATTTTCTAGATTTGCCAGAATAATTTTTTGGAATTTTAATCATATGTGTGAAGAAATATTTCACAAATATTATTCGTCGAAAAAACAGAAGCTAAAATGAGGAATTAAATTAAAATGTATTTATTATTCTTTACAATAAAAAAAAAATACTTGAACATTGATTAAAATTGTCAGGAAAAAAGAGGAAGGAATTTAAAAGGTATCTGCGTTTAAAAATCCTAAAATCATTTTTAAGGTTGTATATTTTCTCTAAAATGTTCTTTCTGAAAGTTATAAGAAGCAAAGTAAAAAAATAAATGAATTTATTTAAACAAGTGAAGACCAAGTCTTTAA
>NC_084639.1:3357575-3497575 GCF_033978795.1 Nerophis ophidion | reverse complement strand
TATTGGATGTACAACTCCCCCCAAAAAATAGCAACTAAAATATTGAATTTGCAACCAAGAAAAAATGTGCAAACCCCCAAAAAATTCCACCAAAAATATAAGATTTGCAACCAAAAAATAGTTTGCTAAATAATTATTGGATGTACAACCCCCCCCCAAAAAATAGCAACTAAAATTATTGAATTTGCAACCAAAAAAAAAAGTGCAACCCCCCAAAAAATTCCACCAAAAAAATAAGACTTGCAACACCAAAAAAGATTTGCAACCAAAAAAAAGTTTGCTAAATAATTATTGGATGTACAACTCCCCCCAAAAATAGCAACTAAAATTATTGAATTTGCAACCCAAAAAAAAATGTCCAACCCCCCAAACAATTCCACCAAAAAAATAAGACTTGCAACACCAAAAAAGATTTGCAACCAAAAAAAAGTTAGCACAATAATTATTGGATGTACAACTCCCCCCCCAAAAAGCAATCAAAATATTGAATTTGCAACCAAGAAAACATGTGCAAACCCCCCAAAAATTCCACCAAAAATATAAGATTTGCAACCGAAAAATAAGTTTGCTAAATAATTATTGGATGTACAACCCCCACCCAAAAAAGCACCCAAAATATTGATTTTGCAACCAAGAAAAAATGTCCAACCCCCTAAAAAAAATTCCACCAAAAATAGAAGTTCGCAACCCTTAAAAAGATTTGCAACCAAAAATAATTTGCTGAATAATTATTGGATGTACAACTCCCCCCCCCAAAAAAATAGCAACCAAAATGATTGAATTTGCAACCAAGAAAAAATGTGCAACCCCCCAAAAAATTCCACCAAAAATATAAGATTTGCAACCCCAAAAAAGATTTGAATCGGACAATATCGGCAAAAAAGCCATTATCGGACATCTCTAAATTAAAATAATGAACATACAAGACAACTTGTCTTTTATTAGTAAGTAAACAAACCAAGGCTCCTAATTAGTCTGCTGACATATGCACTAACATTGTGTCTTTTATACTCCTTTTATTTTGTCAACATTATTAAGGACAAGCGGTAGAAAATTAATTATTAATCTATTTGTTCATTTACTGTTAATATCTGCTTACTTTCTCTTTGAACATGTTCTATCTACACTTCTGTTAAAATGTAATAGTCCACTAGTCTTCTGTTGTTTGATACTTTAATGTTCTGATCCGCTGCCCGGATCATATTCTGATTGGATTTTTGAGTCATTTGTGTTTTCTGTTGGTTTTTGGACTCCTTCGGTTCCTGTTTGCGCACCTCTGAGTTGGTTACCATAGTTACTTATTATTTTCACTCGCGCTTGTTCCGGACACGCACCTGTGTTCTGTAATCACTGACATTATTTAAGCCTGCCTTCTCCAGTCAGTCAGTCTGGCTTCCTAATTAGCGATACGCAACAGATGATGACTTTTGTTCCCGGCTCTGTGCCTGCTAGTTTCCACGCTAGGCTCTTTACTTGCTAGCTCCCACGTTAGCCCCCTTGGTTTTATGCCTTCTGTGCTTTGAGCACGTTTTTCTTTGTTAAAGTCTGATTTAGTTTTAAATAATAAGCGGTAGGAAATGGATGGATGGATTTATTCCTACCTCCACACTGTGTCCGAAGCTCGTCCGCATTCCTGGGAGACCGAGCCCCACATCACCATGCGCCCGGGTCGCTACACTTTACATTAGTTTTGGATGATACCACAAATTTGGGCATTCATCCGATACCAAGTCGTTACAGGATCATACGTTGGTCATATTCAAAGTCCTCATGTGTCATATTTCCTGACTTTATAAACATAATACAGTTGTGATCAAAATGATTCAACCCCCACACAATTTTGGTGTTTTAGCAAGTTGGACATCCATCCATCCATCCATCATCTTCCGCTTATCCGAGGTCGGGGCGCGGGGGCAACAGCCTAAGCAGGGAAACCCAGACTTCCCTCTCCCCAGCCACTTCGTCTAGCTCTTCCCGGGGGATCCCGAGGCGTTCCCAGGCCAGCCGGGAGACATAGTCTTCCCAACGTGTCCTGGGTCTTCCCCGTGGCCTCCTACCGGTTGGACGTGCCCTAAACACCTCCCTAGGGAGGCGTTCGGGTGGCATCCTGACCAGATGCCCGAACCACCTCATCTGGCTCCTCTCCATGTGGAGGAGCAGCGGCTTTACTTTGAGTTCCTCCCGGATGGCAGAGCTTCTCACCCTATCTCTAAGGGAGAGACCCAAACTCATTTGGGCCGCTTGTACCCGTGATCTTATCCTTTCGGTCATGACCCAAAGCTCATGACCATAGGTGAGGATGGGAACGTAGATCGACCGGTAAATTGAGAGCTTTGCCTTCCGGCTCAGCTCCTTCTTCACCACAACGGATCGGTACAACGTCCGCATTACTGAAGACGCCGCACCGATCCGCCTGTCGATCTCACGATCCACTCTTCCCCCACTCGTGAACAAGACTCCTAAAGTTGGACATTTATCATGTATTTTCTTTCTGCCGTTGTGTCCTTGGGCAAGACACTTTACCCACCTGCTCCCGGTGCCACCCACACTGGTTTAAATGTAACTTAGATATTGGGTTTCACTATGTAAAGCGCTTTGAGTCACTAGAGAAAAGCGCTATATAAATATAATTCACTTCACTTTATAGTCATATCAAATAAAGATGTGTCAAATAGACAAATGCAACTTAAATTGTAACACTGTATTTTACAAAATACCAAAAAAGGACATTTTTCTTAATATCTCATTGACAAAATGATTCAACCTCCCTAGTTCCATGCATCTTTAGTACTTAGTAGAACACCCTTTGGTGGTATTGACATCCTTCAAACATGATACATAACCGGACACAAGCTTCTTGCAACCATCTACAGGTATTTCAGCCCATTCCTCTTGGGCAAAGGCCTCCAGTTCATTCATATTCTTGGGCTTGCGTGCTGCAACCACAGGTTTTCTAGAGGATTTAGGTCAGGCGACTGTGAAGCCCACTCCAGAGTCTTTCAGCCCTTCTTCTCCAACCACTCTGATGTTGATTTGGAGGTGTGCTTGGGATCCTTGTCCTGTTGGAAGGTCCAACGTCTCCCAAGCCTCAGCTTCGTCACTGACTTCATGACATTTGCAGCTAATATATCCTGCTAGGAAATAGAATTCATAATGCCTTGAACGTGCTGGAGATTCCCGGTACCTGAGGCAGAGAAACAGCCCCAGAACACGATTGACCCCCCACCATGCTTAACAGTAGGAAAGGTGTTCTTCTCTTTGTAAGCTTCACTTTTTCTCCTCCAGACATAATGTTGATTCATGAGTTTTGTCTCATCACTCCATAGAACAGTTTCCCAAAACCTTTGGGGTTTGTCCAGATGATTTTTGGCATACTGGAGTCTATTTTTTCTTGTGCCTGGTAGTCAGAAGTGAGGTGCTCCTGGGAGTTCTGGCATCTCGTAGTGCGCGCCTTATGGTCTGGGACGAAACCTGCGTTCCCCCTTCTGCAATGTCCTGTTGTAGTTCCTCAGCTGTTACCCGGGGGTTTTTCACCACTGTACGCTTCAAAAACCAGACAGCAGTTGCACATAGTATCCTCTTTCTACCACGCCCAGGTAGTGTTTCCACTGTGCCTTTAGCTTTAAACTTGCGAATTATGCTCCCAACTGTGTCTCTTGGAATGTGTAATTTCTTTGCTTTTTTCATATATCCATATCCTTTCTTATGAAGAGAAATGACCTCCTCTCTTGACTTCTTTGACCACTCCCTGGACTTCACCATGTTGCAAATACACCATTGACCATCTACAAGAAGCTGAGCGTCAGTCTTTTTCAATCAGTTTAATTGTTGCTCATTATGGTTCTAATCCCATCTACAGGTGTTTTTAACACCTGATTGAAAAGACCTTATTCAAATTCTGTTCTGAAGAGTTATGATCTTCAAGGGGTTGGATAATTTTGTCAATGAGATATTAAGAGAAATGACACTGTTTGGTATGTTACAAAATATAATGTAATTCAATTTGCATTTGTCTATTTAATGCATCTTTGATATGACTATAAACAAAATACGGAATAAATGTCCAACTTGCTAAAACACCAACATTGTGTGGGGGTTGAATCATTTTGATCACAACTGTATACATTTAAAAAAAAACCCGAAAGATGATGTTGTGATGCCCCAAAAAATATACGCTCCTGTACTTTGGTATCATTACCGGTACTTTTTTAGAGGCGGTATAGAACCGAATGTGATTCATTAGTATCGCGGTAGTATATTAATACCGGTTGTGAACGACTCTTGCCGTCGTCGTGCGGGTTCCCAGGACCATCAAGGAAGGACATGATCGAGCAGGTTTGACTTGCCTTATTTTTCAATATAAGCTGCGTCTTCCGTCGGGTCGCTTTTCAGCCTTCTGCGTCCCTGCTCGCTCTTCCGCTTGCTTTTCAGCCTTCCGCGTCGGTATGTTCCTTTGGCTCTCCGTCCCTTGCGCTCAGCATTCGCTTCTGCCTCACCCTCCTCCGCTGCGATCCACGCACCTGAATTTGATTGTGGCGTCTCCACTCGGCCGCATTCTCCGCCTCCTTGCCGCCATTTTGGGCCAGGCTCCAGCGTGGCCTGCCCCACTGCTCGTTCGCCAGCTGCGCCTCTCCACATTGGTATATAGTACAACCCTAATACACTGCATCCAATAACAATAACATGAACAATATCAATTAGAGAGAAACCACCAGAGACTCAATCACATTCAGATATTTAAAGGACGACTCTAAAAATAAAAGAATGGGAAAAAAAAACGAGAAATATACATTCTATTGCTGTAAAGTAGTATATTGAAGAAAGTGTGATGATGTATTGCACATAGTGGATGTCGCACATTAAACCCATGAAGACATTTTCCCTGCAGACTCCCAGTCTCCCCTGGTTATGGTCCTCATGGTGCCAGATGTAAATGTTCCACTTTAATGTCGTCATCCGTGGAGATGTGGAGGGAATATTACACTGATGGAAGTCAAATGTTTCTTCTCTAAACTCTTCAAAGCTTTTTTTTGTAGAGTGATATCAGGTTTGTTGCACCTGTCAGACACCAACTATTCAATTAAAATGATGTATGTTGTATTCAATTTATTAATACACTTTATTTTGAAACGTTTTTTAAAAGAAAGGACTGAGTTCATTGTTACTCCTACAGAAGGTTTTTTTTATCCTTCAGCCTCTTTTGTTGTTGACCTCCAAATATCCTAATGAGTAGTGATTAAAGTTTTGTTTTGTTTTTTTGTTTGTTCAATAATTGGATGTGCAACCCCCCCAAAAAAATAGCAACCAAAAATATTGGATTTGCAACCAAGAAAAGCGTTGCAAAACCCCTGAAGATTCCACCAAAAATATAAGATTTGCAACCAAAAAATAGATTTGAAAAAAAAAAGGATTGGCTGTCCAACCCAAAAAAATAGCAACCAAAAATATTGGATTTGCATCCTCCAAAAAATTGGCAACCCAAAAAAAGTTTGCAAAAAAATTATTGGATGTCCAAACCAAAAAAAAAAAGCAATCAAAAATATTGGATTTCCAATTTTTTTTTAAATAGCAACCAAAAATATTGAATTTGCAACCAAGAAAAATGTGCAACTCCCCCAAAAATTCCACCAAAAATAAAACATTTGCAACACACAAAAAAATTACAACCAAAAAGTTTGCCCAAAAATGATTGGATGTGCAACCCAAAAAATAGCAACCAAAAATACTGGATTTTCATCCTGTTAAAAAATTGGCAACCCAAAAACATTGCAGACAAAAAAATTAAGTTTTGCAACTAAAACTTGTTTTTGTTTACAAAACTTTTTTTTTGTTTGCCTTTTTTTAAAATGATTATTTCAAATCCATTTTTTTGTTTGCATATCATTTTTTAAATTAGTTGCAAGTCCATTTTTTGTTTACAAATCTTTTTTTGTTTGCCTTTTTTATTATTATTTCAAATCCATTTTTTTGTTCGCCTTTTTTATTATTATTATTTCAAATCCATTTTGTTTGCAAATCTTTTGTTTTTATTAATTGCAAGTCCATTTTTTGTTTTCTAAAACTTTTTTTTAATTAATTGCAATTCCATTTTTGTTTACAAATCTTTTTTTGTTTGCTTTTTTCATTATTATTTAAAATCCTATTTTTTGTTTGCAAAAATCGTTTGTTTTTATTAATTGCAAGTCCACTTTTGTTTACAAATCTTTTTTTGTTTGCTTTTTTTATTATTTCAAATCCATTTTTTTGTTTGCAAAAATTGTTTGTTTTTATTAATTGCAAGTCCATTTTTTGTATACTAATCTTTTTTTGACCTTTTTATTATTATTTGAAATCCATTTTTTTGTTTGCAAAACTTATGTTTTATTAATTGCAAGTCCATTTTTTTTGTTTGCCTTTTTATTACTATTATTTCAAATCCATTTTTTGTTTGCAAAAATATTTTGTTTTTATTAATTGCAAGTTCATTTTTTGTTTGCAAATCTTTTGTTTCTATTAAATGGAAGTCCATTTTTGGTTTGCAAATCTTTTTTAGTTTGCCATTTTTATTATTTCAAATCCATTTTTTTTTGTTTGCAAATCTTTTTTTTAATTGGAAGTCCATTTTTTGTTTACACATTTTTTTTGCCTTTTTTATTATTATTTCAAATAAAAAAATGTTGTTTGCAAAAATATTTTGTTTTTATTGATTGCAAGTTCATTTTTTGTATACAAATCTTTTTTGTTTCACTTTTTTATTACTATTTCAAATCCATTTTTTGTTTGCAAAACTTATATTTGTATTAATTGCGAGTCCATTTTTAGTTTGCAAATATTTGTTTGCCTTTTTTATTATTTTAAATCCATTTTTTTGTTTGCAAATATTTTTTTGTTTGCCTTTTTTTATTATTTCAAATCCATTTTTTCGTTTGCAAATATTTTTTTCTAATTATTTGCAAGTCCTTTTTTTGTTTACAAATCTATTTTGTTTGCCTTTTTATTACTATTATTTCAAATCCATTTTTTTTTGCAAATCTTTTATATTTATTAATTGCAAGTCCATTTTTAGTTCGCAAATATTTTTTGTTTGCCTTTTTTTATTATTTCAAATCCATTTTTTCGTTTGCAAATATTTTTTTTCTAATTAATTGCAAGTCCTTTTTTTGTTTTACAAATCTTTCTTATTTGCCTTTTTATTACTATTATTTCAAATCCATTTTTTGTTTGCAAATCTTTTGTTTTTATTAATTGCAAGTCCATTTTTGGTTTGCAAATCTTTTTGTGTTTGCTTTTTTTTATTATTTCAAATCCATTTTTTTTGTTTGCAAATCTTTTTTTTAATTAATTGCAAGTCCATCTTTGTTTACACATTTTTTGTTTGCCTTTTTTATTATTTCAAATCCATTTTTTTTTGTTTGCAAATATTTTTTTGTTTGCCTTTTTTATTATTTCAAATCCATTTTTTGTTTGCAAATCTTTTGTTTTTATTAATTGCAAGTCCATTTTTGGTTTGCAAATCTTTTTGTGTTTGCCTTTTTTTTATTTCAAATCCATTTTTTTTTTTTTGCAAATCTTTTTTTTAATTAATTGCAAGTCCATTTTTGTTTACACATTTTTTTGTTTGCCTTTTTTATTATTTCAAATCCATTTTTTTTGTTTGCAAATCTTTATTTTTTATTAATTGGAAGTCCATTTTTGTTTGCCTTTTTTTTATTTCAAATCCATTTTGTTGTTTGCAAATCTTTAGTTTTTATTGATTGCAAGTCCATTTTTGGTTCGCAAATTTGTTTTGTATATGGTTGCATAAAAAATTGACATTTTATCTCGATACCGTTTCAGTAGTTTTATAATTTGAAAAAAAAATAAAAAAATCACTGCATCATTTTCGTATTGTCTCCACCTTTACAAATATTAGGAAGATCATTAATATGCAGAGAAAATAGAAAGGGGTCCGGCATGGATCCTTGAGGTGCACCTACTCGACAATCTTGAAATGATGATTTTAAAAAATTGCCCACAATGCTTTGTGTTCCATTGGAGAAATAGGAGTCCATCCAACATTGTCGACACATATCATTAAACAGCCTCTAAAAAAGCAAATATCAAAGAAAAAAATCATTCAGTAAATGTCACTACCAACATTTTCTCCTCTCTGAAGGCACAGACTACAAAATCAATCAATCAATCAATGTTTACTTATATAGCCCTAAATCACTAGTGTCTCAAAGGGCTGCACAAACCACCACGACATCCTCGGTAGGCCCACATAAGGGCAAGGAAAACTCACACCCAGTGGGACGTCGGTGACAATAATGATTATGAGAACCTTGGAGAGGAGGAAAGCAATGGATGTCGAGCGGGTCTAACATGATACTGTGAAAGTTCAATCCACAATGGATACAACACAGTCGCGAGAGTCCAGTCCAAAGCGGATCCAACACAGCAGCGAGAGTCCCGTTCACAGCGGAGCCAGCAGGAAACCATCCCAAGCGGAGGCGGATCAGCAGCGCAGAGATGTCGAGGCGGATCAGCATCGCAGAGATGTCCCCAGCCGATACACAGGCAAGCAGTACATGGCCACCGGATCGGACCGGACCCCCTCCACAGGGGAGAGTGGGACATAGAAGAAAAAGAAAAGAAACAGCAGATCAACTGGTCTAAAAAGGGAGTCTATTTAAAGGCTAGAGTATACAAATGAGTTTTAAGGTGAGACTTAAATGCTTCTACTGAGGTGGCATCTCGAACTGTTACCGGGAGGGCATTCCAGAGTACTGGAGCCCGAACGGAAAACGCTCTATAGCCCGCAGACTTTTTTTGGGCTTTGGGAATCACTAATAAGCCGGAGTCCTTTGAACGCAGATTTCTTGCCAGGACATATGGTACAATACAATCGGCAAGATAAGATGGAGCTAGACCGTGTAGTATTTTATACGTAAGTAGTAAAACCTTAAAGTCACATCTTAAGTGCACAGGAAGCCAGTGCAGGTGAGCCAGTACAGGTATATATGTATGTATATATGTATATAAAGGTATATACAGTACAGGCGTAATGTGATCAAACTTTCTTGTTCTTGTCAAAAGTCTAGCAGCCGCATTTTGTACCAACTGTAATCTTTTAATGCTAGACATGGGGAGACCCGAAAATAATACGTTACAGTAGTCGAGGCGAGACGTAACAAACGCATGGATAATGATCTCAGCGTCTTTAGTGGACAGAATGGAGCGAATTTTTGCGATAAAAGGGTACAAGAAGGTGACATGGCATGGAGAGAAGGTGCATAAATATTCCACACGCCACTTCTCTCCTCATTCGGCGCCGCTTCAACAACATTAAATGTCACACAAAGTCAAGATGAAGTAGATCTGCTTTTTCTCATGCATAAATACTCATAAACGTCCTGCGTGTTGCTGCATGAGGGACTTCGGCACGACTTTATCCTGCCTGGGAAACACACACATGCGTGCATAAATAAATATGAATAAAATAAAGCATTTTTCATGTTATGCAAAGATGCGTCAGCCCGGAGCCGCTCTCATAATAGCAGCCTGTCATAAAGCACTGCACAAGATTTGTTAGGGGAAGAATATTCATCCTTTAATCCCACTCTGCTATTGTACGTGTGTGTGTGTGTGTGTGTGTGTGTGTGTGTGTGTGTGTGTGTGTGTGTGTGTGTGTGTGTGTGTGTGTGTGTGTGTGTTACAAATGGAAAGCATTGAGTCACCAGAGGGAGATCACGACTGAAGCCATACTGCAGCAAACATTGGCAGTTGCAGGTTGTGACCACAGGTGGCAGCAGAGAACTCACTGCTGCAAAACCATGACTGTTGGCAAAGACCTTTTTTTTTTTTTTTACTAGTTTTTCTTTGTTTCTTGGCTTTAAAGGCCTACTGAAAGCCACTACTGCCGACCACGCGGTCTGATAGTTTATATATCAATGATGAAATATTAACATTGCAACACATGCCAATACGGCCGCTTTAGTTGACTAAATTGCAATTTTAAAATTCCGCGCGAAGTATCCTGTTGAAAACGTCGGTATGATGACGCGTGACGTCTCGGATTGTAGCGGACATTTTTTTCCGGCCCTATCCAAGCTATAATTTGTCTGCTTTAATCGCATAATTCCACAGTGTTCTGGACATCTGTGTTGCTGAATCTTTTGCAATTTGTTCAATTAATAATGGAGACGTCAAAGAAGAAAGACGTAGGTGGGAAGCGGTGTATTGCTGCCGCCTTTAGCAACACAAACACAGCCGGTGTTTCCTTGTTTACATTCCCGAAGGTGACGCTTTACTATGGAACAGAGCGGTCAAGCGAACATGGTTCCCGACCACATGTCAATCGGCAGGTTTCGGTGAGAAAATTGTGTTAATAAGTCGGCTCTTACCGTAGACATGAGCGGAGCTTGCGTCGTTCATCGTGCACCTGTCAAAGAGGCAGCTGCGGACTGTATTGCATCCTCCGACCGGCCGCCCCCGAACGTGGGATGCTTCCACCGTGGAGGAGGGGGAAAAAAAGCTCAGCCCGGCAGAACCGGCTGCCTTTGCTTCGCCTCGTTGAGAAACGTGGCTCCACTCAGAGACACTGGCAGTCACTACACCCCTCCGACTTTCAGGTACGGCAGTATAATCTCACTACAACACTAGTAACACAATAAGCAGATAAGGGATTTTCTAGAATTGTCCTAGTAAATGTGTCTAATAACATCCGAATCGCGCCCACTGCCCTGTCTTTTCTTTTTGTAGTCCTTCACTCTCACTTTCCTCATCCACGAATCTTTCATCCTCGCTCAAATTAATGGGGGAATCGGCGCTTTCTCGGTCCGAATCGCTCTTGCTGCTGGTGGCCATGATTGTAAACAATGTTCAGATTTGAGGAGCCCCACAACCCGTGACATCACACGCACATCGTCTGCTACTTCCGGTACAGGCAAGGCTTTTTTATTAGCGACCAAAAGTTGCAAACTTTATCGTGGATGTTCTCTACTAAATCCTTTCAGCAAAAATATGGCAATATCGCGAAATGATCAAGTATGACACATAGAATGGACCTGCTATCCCCGTCTAGATAAGAAAATCTCATTTCAGTAGGCCTTTAAAGGACATGTACGTATAATCAACGTTGTATCAATGTCTTGTGCCTGCTGGGATACTTCCATTTCATCGATTACAAGTAAAAACTTGGTGCCTCATAAATTACGATTCCATTTCGTGATTTTGCAAACAGGAAGTAGAATTGCAATTGCATGAAATTCCAATACGTCACTCCCTTCACTCGCAATTTTTACAACGGCGCTCCGACGACTTCATGTGTTGTTAATTGTCATACGTGAATGTTTTATAGTTTCCTTCATATAAATAAATTAATGTACAATAAGAAAAGGGAACAATATGATGAAAACGAGGGTATGTATCTGTATACTCTAGCCTTTAAATAGACCTCCTTTTTAGACCAGTTGATCTGCCGCTTCTTTTCTTTCTCCTATGTCCCCCCCTCCCTTGTGGAGGGGGTCCGGTCCGATGACCATGGATGAAGTACTGACTGTCCAGAGTCGAGACCCAGGATGGACCGCTCGTCGGGACCCAGGATGGACCGCTCGCCTGTATCGGTTGGGGACATCTCTACGCTGCTGATCCGCTTGAGATGGTTTCCTGTGGACGGGACTCTCACTGCTGTCTTGGAGCCACTATGGATTGAACTTTCACAGTATCATGTTAGACCCGCTCGACATCCATTGCTTTCGGTCCCCTAGAGGGGGGGGGTTGCCCACCTCTGAGGTCCTCTCCAAGGTTTCTCATAGTCAGCATTGTCGCTGGCGTCCCACTGAATGGGAATTCTCCCTGCCCACTGGGTGTGAGTTTTCCTTGCCCTTTTGTGGGTTCTTCCGAGGATGTTGTAGTCGTAATGATTTGTGCAGTCCTTTGAGACATTTGTGATTTGGGGCTATATAAATAAACATTGATTGATTGATTGATGTTTTAAAAGATCCGGGCTTATTATCCCCACAATTGTAATCACTTTAAAGGGGAACATTATCACAATTTCAGAAGGGTTAAAACCAATAAAAATCGGATCCCGGTGGCTTACTTTATTTTTCAAAAATGTTTTCAAAATTTTACCGGTCCTGCAATATCCCTAAAAAAAGCTTTAAAATGCTTGATTTTCGCTATTTGCTTAAACCACTGTCCATTTCCCTGTGACGTCACATAGCGATGCCAATACAAACAATGGCGAATAGCACAGCAAGCTATAGCGACATTAGCTCGGATTCAGACTCTGATTTCAGCGGCTTAAGCGATTCAACAGATCACGCATGTATTGAAACAGATGGTTGGAGTATGGAGGTAGATAGTCAAAACAAAATTGAAGAACAAACTGAAGCTATTGAGCGAATAGCTATTGACGCTATTCGGCCATCTTTGCGTTAGCATCGCCGGTAAAATGTGCGGACCAACCGATCAAGATTTTCGCATCTTGTGACACTGGAGCAACTTAAATCCGTCGATTGGTAAGTGTTTGTTTGGCATTAAATGTGGGTGGAAGAAAACGCTGGATGTAAATATAGTTTCAAATGTACATACAGGTAGCCTAAATAGCATATTAGCATCGATTAGCTGGCAGTCATGCCGCGACCAAATATGTCTGATTAGCACATAAGTCAATAACATCAACAACACTCACCTTTGTGATTTCGTTGACATCAGTGCTAAATATTATAAACTTATCACTCTCCTCGGGCACTGTTCCCCTAGCATTCAAAAAAGCGGTTATTCATCCTCTTCTTAAAAGACCTAACCTCGATCCTGACCTCATGGTAAACTACCGACCGGTGTCTCACCTTCCCTTTATTTCAAAAATCCTCGAAAAAATTGTTGCGGAGCAGTTAAATGAACACTTAGCGTCTAACAATCTATGTGAAACCTTTCAATCCGGTTTCAGGGCAAATCACTCCACGGAGACAGCCCTCGCAAAAATGACTAATGATCTATTGCTAACGATGGATTCTGATGCGTCATCTATGTTGCTGCTCCTCGATCTTAGCGCTGCTTTCGATACCGTCGATCATAATATTTTATTAGAACGTATCAAAACACGAATTGGTATGTCAGACTTAGCACTGTCTTGGTTTAACTCTTATCTTACTGATAGGATGCAGTGCGTCTCCCATAACAATGTGACCTCGGACTACATTAAGGTAACGTGTGGAGTTCCCCAGGGTTCGGTCCTTGGCCCTGCACTCTTCAGCATCTACATGCTGCCGCTAGGTGACATCATACGCAAATACGGTGTTAGCTTTCACTGCTATGCTGATGACACCCAACTCTACATGCCCCTAAAGCTGACCAACACGCCGGACTGTAGTCAGCTGGAGGCGTGTCTTAATGAAATTAAACAATGGATGTCCGCTAACTTCTTTCAACTCAACGCCAAAAAAACGGAAATGCTGATTATCGGTCCTGCTGGACACCGAACTCCATTTAATAATACAACTCTAACATTTGACAACCAAACAATTAAACAAGGCGACACGGTAAAGAATCTGGGTATTATCTTCGACCCAACTCTCTCCTTTGAGGCACACATTAAAAGCGTTACTAAAACGGCCTTCTTTCATCTCCGTAATATCGCTAAAATTCGCTCCATTCTGTCCACTAAAGACGCTGAGATCATTATCCATGCGTTTGTTACGTCTCGCCTCGATTACTGTAACGTATTATTTTCGGGTCTCCCCATGTCTAGCATTAAAAGATTACAGTTGGTACAAAATGCGGCTGCTAGACTTTTGACAAGAACAAGAAAGTTTGATCACATTACACCTGTACTGGCTCACCTGCACTGGCTTCCTGTGCACTTAAGATGTGACTTTAAGGTTTTACTACTTGCGTATAAAATACTACACGGTCTAGCTCCATCCTATCTTGCCGATTGTATTGTACCATATGTCCCGGCAAGAAATCTGCGTTCAAAGGACTCCGGCTTGTTAGTGATTCCCAAAGCCCAAAAAAAGTCTGCGGGCTATAGAGCGTTTTCCGTTCGGGCTCCAGTACTCTGGAATGTCCTCCCGGTAACAGTTCGAGATGCCACCTCAGTAGAAGCATTTAAGTCTCACCTTAAAACTCATTTGTATACTCTAGCCTTTAAATAGACTCCCTTTTTAGACCAGTTGATCTGCCGTTTCTTTTCTTTTTCTTCTATGTCCCACTCTCCCTTGTGGAGGGGGTCCGGTCCGATCCGGTGGCCATGTACTGCTTGCCTGTGTATCGGCTGGGGACATCTCTGCGCTGCTGATCCGCCTCCGCTTGGGATGGTTTCCTGCTGGCTCCGCTGTGAACGGAACTCTCGCTGCTGTGTTGGATCCGCTTTGGACTGGACTCTCGCGACTGTGTTGGATCCATTGTGGATTGAACTTTCACAGTATCATGTTAGACCCGCTCGACATCCATTGCTTTCCTCCTCTCCAAGGTTCTCATAGTCATCATTGTCACCGACGTCCCACTGGGTGTGAGTTTTCCTTGCCCTTATGTGGGCCTACCGAGGATGTCGTGGTGGTTTGTGCAGCCCTTTGAGACACTAGTGATTTAGGGCTATATATGTAAACATTGATTGATTGATTGATTTATCGTTGGGAATGCATCTGCTTTGAGTGTCGCAGGATATCCAGACATTTTTGCCATCTCTGTCGTAGCATCGCCGGTAAAAACCAAACGGGGGATTTTTGCATCTCTTGACATTGGACCAACTTAAATCCGTCGATTGCTGATTGTTTGTTTGGCATTAAATGTGGGTGGATGGAAAGGCTGGATGTAAATATAGCTACAAATGAGGCATAATGCTGCAATATGTACACACAGCTAGCCTAATTAGCATGTTAGCATCGATTAGCTTGCCCTGCTAATCGATGCACATTCTACGTAAATCAACTTCAATCCGTCCCTGTTAGTGTTGTAACACCCTCTGATAACACACCGACGAGGCGTGATGTCTCCAAGGTATCGGAAAACAGTCTAAAAAACGGATAATAACAGCTGATTTGACTCTGTGTAGGGAAAAATGGCGTTGAGCACCGATGTGACGTCATCGCTCAGAGTGGCATAAAAAGAAAGGCGTTTAATTCGCCAAAATTCACCCATTTAGAGTTCGGAAATCGGTTAAAAAAATATATGGTCTTTTTTCTGCACCATCAAGGTATATATTGACGCTTACATAGGTCTGCTGATAATGTTCCCCTTTAACTCCGCTGTCACTGCACTGAATGAATTTGATCTTTTCTGCCGTATAAACGTTGTGTTGGCCACTCCCCTTAATGGAGGTCTGCACGCCATTGCCACAACCGAGAGCGAGGTCACATAATAAGAGGCCGGCATCAACATGTGGAATGAGGCTCAGCAGGTCATCATCTGGTCTGAGGATTACCATGGCAGTGTGTACATTCAACATGATTATGATGCACACACACACACACACACACACACACACACACACACACACACACACGTGAACACACGCAGTGATGGGCAAGCTACTTGGAAAATGTAGTAAGCTAAGCTATAAGTTAGTCTCGATTAAATGTAACCAAGATACAAGGGAAGCTATCCCCAGATAATGGTGGCAGGCTACACTACGAGCTACACGGCAGAAGTAACTTGCTACAGCAAAGCTATATATATATATATATATATATATATATAGGTGTGGGAAAAATCACAAGACTACTTTGTCTCTACAGAACTGTTTCATGAGGGGTTCCCTCAATCATCAGGAGATTTTAATGGAAGCATTCACATACAATGGTTTATATAGAGCACAGAGTGGGTGGGTACAAGCAGGCGTAGGGTGTGGTGATTGGCTCATGTGTTACCTAGGAGGTGTTTCCGTCTGTGGCGGCATGTTGAAATGATTTCACTGCGCTTGTTGAGGGATGATAGATCTGGATGATATATAATAAACAGTTTCTCTTTTAAGCATAGGTTGCATCTTTTATTACCACTGTTGTAAGGTGTGCTGGATGCAAGAATTTGCCATGTTATTGAATATTCAACATTATTTTCTTTGAGGTTCCAAATGTGCTTGCTGAGTTCTGTAGAATTCTGCAAAGTCTGGTTTCTAAAGGAGGCGTTGTGATTATTCCATCTGGTTTTGAACGCTCCTTCGGTTAATCCTACGTACGTGTCGGATGTGTTAATGTCCTTGCGTGTTACCTTTGCTTGGTAAACGACTGATGTCTGTAAGCACCCTCCGTTGAGAGGGCAATCAGGTTTCTTGCGACAGTTACATTCATTATTGGTTTCAGAGTCGTTTAGTCTGGGGGTAGGCAGTCCTTTTGCAATTGCTTTGTTGTGGTTTGAAATGATTTGTTGCATGTTATTCATACAGCTGTAGCTCAATTTAATGTTGTTCTTGTTGAATATTTTTCTTAGGGTGTTGCCTTTGGGGAAGTGTTTGTCGATCAGAGTGAGGAACTTGCGGCCGATGTTGGTTGAGACGTCTTTGCTGAATGGCGGATTGTACCAGATGATGTTGTTTCGTTTTCTGCTCTTTTTTGGTTGGTTTCCTGGAGTGGGTTCATAGGTGAGGGTGAAGTTGTATCTGCTTTCATCAAGTGCTTTCTGGTACGGGGGGGTTGCTTGGTCGAATTCAGCTTTGCTAGACGACAGCATCGATAGCCTTTTATTAATTCCGGTAGGTATTCTTTTGGTGGTGGTGGGTGGGTGGTTGCTGTCATGGTGCACGTATTGGAGTGTTGTGTTGGGTTTCGTGAATGGTTGGTAGCTGTTATTTCTCAGGTTAAAAGTGACGTCGAGGAAGTTGACGGTTTGCTTGTTGGCTTCAATCGTGATCCGTAGGCCGTTTTCTTTGAAGATTTGGCATATGCGCTTCTAGGTGTTCTCGCTGCTCCTTGGCGAGGCGCGGCACACTGCCAGTCCGTCATCACGGTAAATACCAAGGTTCAGGTTGAGGCTAGCAAGCTGGGAGAGGAGGAAACTCCCAACGAGTTCACACGTTTCTTTAGTCTGGTTTTGTTTAGAAACCAGAATTTGCGGAATTCTACAGAACTCAGCAAGCACATTTGGAACCTCAAAGACAATAATGTTGAATATTCACTAACATGGCAAATTCTTGCATCCAGCACACCTTACAACAGTGGTAATAAAAGATGCAACCTATGCTTGAAAGAGAAACTTTTTATTATATATCATCCAGATCGGTCATCCCTCAACAAGCGCAGTGAAATCATTTCACACAGATGGAAACACCTCCTAGGTAACACATGAGCCAATCACCACACCCTACGCCTGCTTGTACCCACCCACTCTGTGCTCTATATAAACCATTGTATGTGAATGCTTCCATTAAAATCTGATGATTGAGGGAACCCCTCATGAAACAGTTCTGTAGAGATGAAGTAGTCTTGTGATTTTTCCCACACCTACATATTGCGCTCTACCACGGTATCGAGCACTATTCTCTGGATAATCCAATCAAGACATATATATATATATGTATATATATTAGGGGTGCGAATACTTGGGTGTCCCACGATTCGATTCAATATCGATTCTTGGGGTAGCGATTCGATTATATATTGATTTTTTTTTTTTTGATTCAACGCGATTCTCGATTCAAAAACGATATTTTTCCGATTCAAAAGGATTCTGTATTCATTCAATACATAGATTTCAGCAGGATCTACCCCAGTCTGCTGACATGCTAGCAGAGTAGTAGATTTCTTCAAAAAAGCTTTTATAATTGTAAAGGACAATGTTTTATCATCTGATTGCAATAATGTAAATTTGTTTTAACTATTAAACGAACCAAAAATATGACTTATTTTATTTTTGTGAAAACATTGGACACAGTGTGTCGTCAAGCTTATGAGATGCGATGCAAGTGTAAGCCACTGTGACACTATTGTTCTTTTTTTAATTTTTACAAATGTCTAATGATAATGTCAATGAGGGATTTTTAGTCATTGCTATGCTGAAATTATAACTAATATTGGTACTGTTGTTGATAATATCCATTTTTGTTTCACTACTTTTGGTTTGTTCTGTGTCGTGTTTGTGTCTCCTCTCAATTGTTCTGTTTATTGCAGTTCTGAGTGTTGCTGGGTCAGGTTTGGTTTTGGAATTGGATTGCATTGTTATGGTATTGCTGTGTATTTTGTTGGATTGATAAAAAAAAAAAAAAAAAAAAAAATCGATTTAAAAAAAATGAGAATTGTTTCTGAAACGCACAACGTGAGAATCCCGATTAAATTCGAATCGATTTTTTCCCCTTCACCTCTGGATCGATTCGAATATGAATCGCGATTCTCACGTTGTGCGATTCAGAATCGGTTCTCATTTAAAAAAAAAAATTGATTAAAAAAAAAAGAATTATCCATCCATCCATCCATCATCTTCCGCTTATCCGAGGTCGGGTCGCGGGGGCAACAGCCTAAGCAGGGAAACCCAGACTTCCCTCTCCCCAGCCACTTCGTCTAGCTCTTCCCGGGGGATCCCGAGGCGTTCCCAGGCCAGCCGGGAGACATAGTCTTCTCAACGTGTCCTGGGTCTTCCCCGTGGCCTCCTACCGGTTGGACGTGCCCTAAACACCTCCCTAGGGAGGCGTTCGGGTGGCATCCTGACCAGATGCCCGAACCACCTCATCTGGCTCCTCTCGATGTGAAGGAGCAGCGGCTTTACTTTGAGTTCCTCCCGGATGGCAGAGCTTCTCACCCTATCTCTAAGGGAGAGACCCGCCACACGGCGGAGGAAACTCATTTGGGCCGCTTGTACCCGTGATCTTATCCTTTCGGTCATGACCCAAAGCTCATGACCATAGGTGAGGATGGGAACGTAGATCGACCGGTAAATTGAGAGCTTTGCCTTCCGGCTCAGCTCCTTCTTCACCACAACGGACCGGTACAACGTCCGCATTACTGAAGACGCCGCACCGATCCGCCTGTCGATCTCACGATCCACTCTTCCCTCACTCGTGAACAAGACTCCTAGGTACTCCAAGAATTATATATATATATTTTTTTTTTTATCAATCCAACAAACCAATACACAGCAATACCATAACAATGCAATCCAATCCCAAAACCAAACCTGACCCAGCAACACTCAGAACTGCAATAAACAGAGCAATAGAGAGGAGACACAAACACGACACAGAACAAACCAAAAGTAGTGAAACAAAAATGAATATTATCAACAACAGTATCAATATTAGTTATAATTTCAGCATAGCAATGACTAAAAATCCCTCATTGACATTATCATTAGACATCTGTAAAAAAATTTGAAAAAAGAACAATAGTGTCACAGTGGCTTACACTTGCATCGCATCTCATAAGCTTGACAACACACTGTGTCCAATGTTTTCACAAAGATAAAAAAGTCATATTTTTGGTTCGTTTAATAGTTAAAACAAATTTACATTATTGCAATCAGTTGATAAAACATTGTCCTTTACAATTATAAAAGCTTTTTAATAACATCTACTACTACTCTGGTAGATCCTGCTGAATTCCTATGTATTGAATGAATACAGAATCCTTTTGAATCGGAAAAATATCGTTTTTGAATCGAGAACCGCGTTGAATCGGAAAAATTGATGTATGATCAAATCGCGACCCCAAGAATCGATATTGAATCGAATTGTGGGACACCCAAAGATTCGCAGCCCTAATATATGTGTGTATATATATACATACATACATGTGTATATATATATGTGTGTGTATACATTAATGTAAATATAAATAAAATTAGCTCAGCAAATACCTCCACCGTGTTTCCGAGAGTAAAAAAGTGTCGATCCGCCTCACACCGACACTTGGCATGCGTGACCTCACCCCCCTGGCGTGCATGCCAGGCCGCGCAGGAAGCAGTGAGAGACAGACAGACAGACATCCATCAGTCCACTTTTTGAGGGAGACAGGAAGTGAGGAGACCAAACCTGGCATTGGTCTCCTCACTTTATTGTACGGCAATAAAGCTGCACAAAACATTTCTGCCATCGTGAAATATACACGCCGTTGAATTGGTGTGTAAAATGACTTTGGCGATGTTTATTTGGGCTGTAATAAATTGCGGTTCTTATTTGTCAATCAATCAATCAATCAATGTTTATTTATATAGCCCCAAATCACAAATGTCTCAAAGGACTGCACAAATCATTACGACTACAACATCCTCGGAAGAACCCACAAAAGGGCAAGGAAAACTCACACCCAGTGGGCAGGGAGAATTCACATCCAGTGGGACGCCAGTGACAATGCTGACTATGAGAAACCTTGGAGAGGACCTCAGATGTGGGCAACCCCCCCCCTCTAGGGGACCGAAAGCAATGGATGTCGAGCGGGTCTAACATGATACTGTGAAAGTTCAATCCATAGTGGCTCCAAGACAGCAGTGAGAGTCCCGTCCACAGGAAACCATCTCAAGCGGATCAGCAGCGTAGAGATGTCCCCAACCGATACAGGCGAGCGGTCCATCCTGAGTCCCGACGAGCGGTCCATCCTGGGTCTCGACTCTGGACAGTCAGTACTTCATCCATGGTCATCGGACCGGACCCCCTCCACAAGGGAGGGGGGGGGCATAGGAGAAAGAAAAGAAGCGGCAGATCAACTGGTTTAAAAAGGAGGTCTATTTAAAGGCTAGAGTATACAGATGAGTTTTAAGATGAGACTTAAATGCTTCTACTGAGGTAGCATCTCCAACTGTTACCGGGAGGGCATTCCAGAGTACTGGAGCCCGAACGGAAAAAGCTCTATAGCCCGCAGACTTTTTTTGGGCTCTAGGAATCACTAATAAGCCGGAGTCTTTTGAACGCAGATTTCTTGCCGGGACATATGGTACAATACAATCGGCAAGATAGGATGGAGCTAGACCGTGTAGTATTTTATACGGAAGTAGTAAAACCTTAAAACTAAAATTTGTAACGGTTATTAGATTTAAAAAATATATATGTATATTTTTTTATCTGTCCAGCCATTTAGGCAAATCACATTGTTGACGTAGATGATCATATCTGTGACGATCCGTCACTTTCACGTCTGGTTGTGTTTCCTTGGTTGGGCTTTATTTCCTGTCAGCGCTCTTATTTTGGTTCCATTTCCTGCTTGGCTGCCTGAGAGCAGTTTCCCCTCACCTGCTGCTGATTGGCAGCCTGGCCACACCTGTTGTCAATCAGCTGGCTGCCGTTTATGCCTGCCTCGCCCTCCAGTCAGGGCTCGATGATTGGTTTACGGTACGATACAGTACCGATTCCCTGTACCTGGGAATCAGTAACAGTACTCCATCCATCCATTTTCTACCACTTATTCCCTTTTGGAGTCGCGGGGGCGCTGGCGCCTATCTCAGCTACAGTCGGGCGGAAGGCGGGGTACACCCTGGACAAGTCGCCACCTCATCGCAGGGCTAACACAGATAGACAAACAACATTCACACTCACATTCACACACTAGGGCCAATTTAATTGCCAATCAACCTATCCCCAGGTGCATGTATTAATTTTCAGTATTTTTGTGTGTTAAAATGTTTTAATAAGTGCAGAATGTTGGGGGAAATTTTTTTTTTTTCATTATTTCACACTGCTGTGCAGTTCAATTGTCATCCTGTTTTCTTACACTCATGTCTCATTTGCAAGTATTACTTTGCATGCAGTTGCAATTCCAAGACATTAGATGGCAGTAGTGGATAGACTACTAGAAAGTAAGACCCCTCATGTGACTTAAGACTGCCTTTTACTGCCAAATTTGGACTACAGTGCGCCAGTTTTCTCTTTTGTTGAGCCCTACAAAGAGTTCAAACTGCAAGTATTGTATTTTTTTTTTTTACACTGTTTGATCATAATCTGCATCTTAGAAGTAGTTCTGATTACCAAACTTGGAGGTGTTGAAATCACTACTAGCTAATCTGTAGCATGTCTCTGGTAAATGCATAACTATGAGGGGCCGTTAGGGACATTATTCAGAGTTATCTCTTACATATACTACTGAAATGCTCTCACATAAACAACTGAAATGTTTTTCTCTCACACACACGACTGAAACACTCTTACACACACTTCTGAAATGCTCTCACATAAACAACTGAAATGTTTTTCTCTCACACACACGACTGAAACACTCTTATACACACTACTGAAACACTCTCAGACACACTCCTGAAATGCTCTCACATAAACAACTGAAATGTTTTTCTCTCACACACACGACTGAAACACTCTAATACACACTACTGAAATGCTCTCACATAAACAATTGAAATGTTTTTCTCTCACACACACGACTGAAACACTCTTATACACACTACTGAAACATTCTCAGACACACTCCTGAAATGCTCTCGCATAAACTGAAATGTTTTTCTCTCACACACACGACTGAAACACTCTTATACACACTCCTGAAATGCTCTCACATAAACAACTGAAATGATTTCTCTCACACACACGACTGAAACACTCTTATACACACTACTGAACCACTCTCAGACACACTCCTGAAATGCTCTCACATAAACAACTGAAATGTTTTTCTCTCACACACCTGAAACACTCTTATACACACTACTGAAACGCTCTTATACACAATACTGAAATGCTCTCACATATACAACTGAAATGTTTTTCTCTCACACACACTACTGCAACACTTATTTTACACACTACTGAAATGCTGAAATAAACAACTGAATATTTTGCATTCAAGGACTTCTGAAATTAGGACAAAATGGCGTTTAATGTAAATAGTGGGATTCCTAACAATTAGTTAAAGTACCAATGATTGTCACACATACACACTAGGTGTGACAAATTATTCTCTGCCTTTGACCCATCACCTGGGAGGTGAGGGGAGCAGTGAGCAGCAAAGGTTGCTGCGCCCGGTAATCATTTTTGGTGATGTAACCCCCAATTCCAACCCTTGATGCTCAGTGCCAAGCAGGGAGGTAATGGGTCCAATTTTTATAGTCTTTGGAATTTGAACTCGCGACCTACCGATCTCAGGGCGAACACTCTAACCACAAGGCCACTGAGTAGGTTAGCTCCAGGTGCGCTGACTACAGATTACCTGCAACTTTGCCGTTGCATGGGCGTGTCCTGGCATGCTGCCAACCGAGGTGCCGGTAGAACTTGCTGCAAAACTCTCAATTTACCAGTCGATCTACAAACCCCGTTTCCATATGAGTTGGGAAATTGTGTTGGATGTAAATATAAACAGAATACAATGATTTGCAAATCCTTTTCAACCCATATTCAGTTGAATATGCTACAAAGACAACATATTTGATGTTCAAACTGATAAAAAATTTTTTTTTTGCAAATAATCATTAACTTTAGAATTTGATGCCAGCAACACGTGACAAAGAAGTTGGGAAAGGTGGCAATAAATACTGATAAAGTTGAGGAATGCTCATCAAACACTTATTTGGAACATCCCGAAGGTGTGCAGGCTAATTGGGAACAGGTGGGTGCCATGATTGGGTATAAAAACAGCTTCCCAAAAAATGCTCAGTCTTTCACAAGAAAAGATGGGGCGAGGTACACCCCTTTGTCCACAACTACGTGAGCAAATAGTCAAACAGTTTAAGAACAACGTTTCTCAAAGTGCAATTGCAAGAAATTTAGGGATCTCAACATCTACGCTCCATAATATCATCAAAAGGTTCAGAGAATCTGGAGAAATCAATCCACGTAAGCGGCATGGCCGGAAACCAACATTGAATGACCGTGACCTTCGATCTCTCAGACGGCACTGTATCAAAAACCAACATCAATCTCTAAAGGATATCACCACATGGGCTCAGGAACACTTCCGAAAACCACTGTCAGTAAGGAAAGTTCCTCGCTACATCAGTAAGTGCAAGTTAAACTCTACTATGCAAAACAAGAGCCATTTATCAAAAACATCCAGACATGCCGCCGGCTTCTCTGGGCCCGAGATCATCTAAGATGGACTGATGCAAAGTAGAAAAGTGTTCTGTGGTCTGACGAGTCCACATTTCAAATTGTTGTTGGAAATATTCGACATTGTGTCATCCGGACCAAAGGGGACTCGAACCATCCAGACTGTTATCGACGCAAAGTTCAAAAGCCAGCATCTGTGATGGTATGGGGGTGCATTAGTGCCCAAGGCATGGGTAACTTACACATCTGTGAAGGCACCATTAATGCTGAAAGGTACATACAGGTTTTGGAACAACATATGCTGCCATCTAAGCGGCATCTTTTTCATGGACGCCCCTGCTTATTTCAGCAAGACAATGCCAAGCCACATTCAGCACGTGTTACAACAGCGTGGCTTTGTAAAAAAAAGAGTGCGGGTACTTTCCTGGCCCGCCTGCAGTCCAGACCTGTCTCCCATGGAAAATGTGTGGCGCATTATGAAGCGTAAAATACGACAGCGGAGACCCCGGACTGTTGAACGACTGAAGCTTTACATAAAACAAGAATGGGAAAGAATTCCACTTTCAAAGCTACAACAATTAGTTTCCTCAGTTCCCAAACGTTTATTGAGTGTTGTTAAAAGAAAAGGTGATGTAACACAGTGGTGAACATGCCCTTTCCCAACTACTTTGGCACGTGTTGCAGCCATGAAATTGTAAGTTATTTGCAAAAAAAGAATTAAGTTTATGAGTTTGAACATCAAATATGTTGTCTTTGTAGTGCATTCAACTGAATATGGGTTGAAAAGGATTTGCAAATCATTGTATTCTGTTTATATTTACATCTAACACAATTTCCCAACTCATATGGAAACGGGGTTTGTACGTTCCCGTCCTCACCTATGGTCATGAGCTTTGAAAGTTGCTGATCCTCCATATCGAGAGGAGCCAGATGAGGTGGTTCGGGCATCTGGTCAAGATGCCACCCGAACGCCTCCCATCCGACCGGTATGAGGCCACGGGGAAGACCCAGGACACGTTGGGAAGACTATGTCTCCCGACTGGCCTAAGAACGCCTCTGTATCACCCAGGAGGAGCTAGACCAAGTGACTGGGGAGAGGGAAGTCTGGGCTTTCCTGCTTAGGCTGCTGCCCCCGCGACCCGACCTCGCATAAGCGGACGAAGATGGATACGGAGTGTTATTATTCAAATACTTTTCTAATATTCCTCCACACATTGTTTTGAAAAAGACCAAACACATGTTTTGTCGTGATCCAATAAAACGTCTTGGGGCATTGCACGACTGTGAACGTCACACGCTGTCATCGTGCGGGTTCCATGGACATGATTTCAGCAGGTTTGACTCTCGTTTATTCTTCAAATAAAGCAAGTCTTTTGCGGTGTCGCGCGGGTTCCATGGACCACTCAGGAAGGACACGATTTGAGCAGGCTTGACTCTCGTTTATTCTTCAAATAAAGCAAGTCTTTTGCGTCGTCGCCGCGCCCGTCTCTCGCTCTCCGGTCCGGTCTGTGTCTCCGTCTCTCGTGTCTTGCTTCCCGTTGCTTCTGCTCTCCAGGCGCTGCTGCGGACTCTCCACCTCCTTCAGCTTCACCCTCCTCCGCTGCTGCCCTTTTATACAGCCAGAGCAGATAAGTTGATTGTGTGCCGGTGCTTGATCCACGCACCTGAATTAGATTGCGGCGTCGCTCCCGGCACGCCCCGCCTCTCCGCTCAGCCGCATTCTCCGCCTCCTTGCCGCCATCTCCTTGCCCCGCTGCTCGTTCGCCGGCTGCGCCTCTCCACAACGACCTAATTTGATTTGAAACGTGCCATAAGGCCACGAGCTTTGCAATGATGGCGTGCGAGTTTAATCGGGATCGGATCCAGATCGCCCACATGGCAGCAATGTCGCCATAATAAGCATATTTGGCACATTGAAGGGGTCCTATTTGAATAAATCTCCAGTTGTGCACAAATCTGCATTCTTCTCCTTTTGGTGGAGCGCGGACTATACAGTTACTACTTAGGAGGAAAATAGATATTTATAAATTAAAATGAAAAATATAGTTGCAAGTTGAGTGACACCTGTCAATCAAAGCTTACTGTAACGTGAAGGGAGGAGGGCTTGTAAGTCTTGGAGGGTGACATTGGTGAGGGTGGCCCCGGGGGGGGGGGGAGGGGCCCGCGTCGTGACACGGAGACGACGCTCTCCGATTGGTCGAGAGCGTATCCGAGTGGAAGAGGGAGGGCAGCGTTTCCACGTGCCGCCCGGGTCACATGACTCATCACTCTGCCGCTCTGGCGCTCATCTTCTCGCCGTCTCGGCCAATCGGAGGCTTTCCAAAATTAGCATCGCTGCTGCTAGGAGGTAGTCCTCTTCCTTTAGGACAGGGGTGTCCAAACTTTTTCCACTTAAGGCCGCAGACTGAAAAATCAAAGCGAGCGGGGGCCTTTTTGACATTTTTTTAATTTTAAAAACCAATACGATATACAGTGGGGCAAAAAAGTATTTAGTCAGCCAGCGATTGTGCAAGTTCTCCCACTTAAAATGATGACAGAGGTCTGTCATTTTCATCATAGGTACGCTTCAACTGTGAGAGACAGAATGTGGAAAAAAAATCCAGGAATTCCAAAGAATTTATTTGTAAATTATGCTGGAAAATAAGTATTTGGTCAACCATTCAAAGCTCTCACTGATAGAAGGAGGTTTTGGCTCAAAATCTCACGATACATGGCCACATTCATTCTTTCCTTAACACGGATCAATGGTCCTGTCCCCTTAGAAGAAAAACAGCCCCAAAGCATGATGTTTCCACCCCCATGCTTCACAGTAGGTATGGTGTTCTTGGGATGCAACTCAGTATTCTTCTTCCTCCAAACACGATGACTTGAGTTTATACCAAAATGTTCTATTTTGGTTTCATCTGACCACATGACATTCTCCCAATCCTGTGCTGTATCATCCATGTTTCCATTTTGGTATAAACTCATTTTGCGGTGTCGATACCAATGGTAATATCAATATATGATCGATAGTTGGCTCACCAATTTAAGGTGGTGTCGATACCAAGGGTAATATCGATATATGATCTATGGTTGGCTCACCAATTTATGATGGTGTCGATCCCAATGGTAATATCAATATAAGATCGATAGTTGGCTCACCAATTTATGGTGGCTTCGATCCCAATGGTAATATCAATATATGATCGATAGTTGGCTCACCAATTTATGGTGGTGTCGATACCAATGGTAATATCAATATATGATCGATGGTTGGCTCACCAATTTATGATGGTGTCGATACCAATGGTAATATCGATATATAATCGATATTTGGCTCACCAATTTATGGTGGTGTCGATACCAATGGTAATATCAATATATGATCGATGGTTGGCTCACCAATTTATGATGGTGTCGATGCCAATGGTAATATCAACATATAATCGATATTTAGCTTACCAATTTATGGTGGTGTCAGACCATTGGTAATATCAATATATGATCGATAGTTGGCTCATCAATTTATGTTGGTGTCGATCCCAATGGTAATATCAATATATGATCGATGGTTGGCTCACCAATTTATGATGGTGTCGATACCAATGGTAATATCAACATATAATCGATATTTAGCTTACCAATTTATGGTGGTGTCAGACCATTGGTAATATCAATATATGATCGATAGTTGGCTCATCAATTTATGTTGGTGTCGATCCCAATGGTAATATCATTATATGATCGATATTTGGCTCACCAATTTATGGTGGTGTCGATACCAATGGTAATATCAATATATAATCGATAGTTGGCTCACCAATTTAAGGTGGTGTCGATACCAATGGTAATATCAATATATAATCGATATTTGGCTCACCAATTTATGGTGGTGTCGATACCAATGGTAATATCAATATATGATCGATAGTTGGCTCACCAATTTAAGGTGGTGTCAAAACCAATGGTAATATCAATATATGATCAATATTTGGCTCACCAATTTATGTTGGTGTCGATTCCAATGGTAATATCAATATATGATCGATAGTTGGGTCACCAATTTATGATGGTGTCGATACCATTGGTAATATCAATATATAATCGATATTTGGCTCACCAATTTATGGTGGTGTCGATACCAATGGTAATATCAATATATGATCGATGGTTGGCTCACCAATTTATGATGGAGTCGATACCAATGGTAATATATGATCGATAGTTGGCTCACCAATTTAAGGTGATGTCGATACCAATGGTAATATCAATATATGATCGATATTTGGCTCACCAATTTATGTTGGTGTCGATCCCAATGGTAATATCAATATATGATCGATAGTTGGCTCACCAATTTATGGTGGTATTGATACCATTGGTAATATCAATATATAATCAATATTTGGCTCATCAACTTATGGTGGTGTCGATACCATTGGTAATATCAATATATGATCAATGGTTGGCTCACCAATTTATGGTTGTGTCGATCCCAATGGTAATATCAATATATAATCGATAGTTGGCTCACCGATTTAAGGTGGTGTTGATACCAATGGTAATATTAATACATGATCGATAGTTGGCTCACCAATTTATGGTGGTGTCGAAACCAATGGTAATATTAATATATGATTGATGGTTGGCTCACCAATTTATGATGGTGTTGATACCAATGGTAATATTATATGATCGATAGTTGGCTCACCAATTTATGGTGGTGTCGATACCAAGGGTAATATATGATCGTTAGTTGGCTCACCAAATTATGGTGGTGTCGATCCCAATGGTAATATCAACATATAATCGATATTTAGCTTACCAATTTATGATGGTGTCAGACCATTGGTAATATCAATACATGATCGATGGTTGGCTCATCACTTTATGTTGGTGTCGATCCCAATGGTAATATCAACATATAATCGATATTTAGCTTACCAATTTATGGTGGTGTCGATACCAATGGTAATATCAATACATGACCGATAGTAGATGATGAGGGTGACGTTTTTATTTTCTCTAAATCATCTTGTCTACAAACTCGGGGAATACTTTCCTGGACACAGGAGAACTTTGAAGGCAAAAACCAAAGGTGTAGTACCGAATATGATTCATTGGTAGGGTGGTGTTATACTAAAACCGGTATATCATACAACCCCAGTGCGTACTATGCAGTATTTGGGATTCTGCCACTTTAAAGCCAAAACTTCAGTCATTTTTTCGATGCACATTCTTTTCATAAATGTTTCAGTTTTTAAAACGGCAACACTGGTAGCGCGTATGAGGGGCAGGCGTGTTGTTCTGACTCACAGCGCTCCTTCCTGCAGTGAGGTTACCGGCGTCGTCGCCTCCGTGGATCCGCACTCCCTTTTTGCCTTTGTTAAAGGCCTACTGAAATGAGATTTTCTTATTTAAACGGGGATAGCAGGTCCATTCTATGTGTCATACTTGATCATTTTGCGGTATTGCCATATTTTTGCTGAGAGGATTAAGTAGAGAACATCGACATAAAGTTCGCAATTTTTGGTCGCTAATAAAAAAGCCTTGCCTGTACCGGAAGTAGCAGACGATGTGCGCGTGACGTCACGGGTTGTAGGGCTCCTGGCATCCTCACATTGTTTACAATCATAGCCAACAGCAGCGAGAGCGATTCGGACCGAGAAAGCGACGATTTCCCCATTAATTTGAGCAAGGATGAAAGATTTGTGGATGAGGAAAGTGAGAGTGAAGGACTAGAAAAAAAGAAAAAAAAGACGAGGGGAGTGGGAGCGATTCACATGTTATTAGACACATTTACTAGGATAATTCTGGAAAATCCATTATCTGCTCATTGTGTTACTAGTGTTTTAGTGAGACTATATGGTCGTGACTGTACAACCTGAAAGTCGGAGGGGTGTGACCACGGGTGTGGTGACTGCCAGCGTCTCCGAGGGAAGCCACGTGTGTCGACGAGGCAGCCGGGCTGAGATTTTTTTTTTCCCCCCCTCCTCTACGGTGTAAGCATCCGACAGTCAGGGGCGGCCGGTGGGGGGAGGCAAGAGAGTATGCAGCTGCAGGAGGAACGACGCAATCTCTCCGCTCATGTCTACGGTAAGAGCCGACTTAGTACTACCATTTTCTCACCGAAACCTGCCGGTTGACATGTGGTAGAGAACCATGTTCGCTTTTCCGCTCTGTTCCATAGTAAAGCTTCACCGTCATCTTTTGGGAATGTAAACAAGAAAACACCGGCTGTGTTTGTGTTGCTAAAGGCACCGGCAATACACCGCTTCCCACCTACATCTTTCTTCTTTGACGTCTCCATTATTAATTGAACAAATTGCAAAACATTCAGCAACACAGATGTCCAGAATACTGTGGAATCATGCGTCATCATACCGCAACGTTTTCAGCAGGATAATTCGCGGGAAATTTAAAATTGCAATTTAGTGAAATAAAAAGGCCGTATTGGCATGTGTTGCAATGTTAATATTTCATCATTGATATATAAACTATCAGACTGCGTGGTCGCTAGTAGTGGCTTTCAGTAGGCCTTTAATCTCCCAGCTGACATTAAAACTCCGGCGGGAGGCGAGCACGCCGCACTCCTGCCCGTGCCAGCCTGACAAATGTCGGAACCTGGAACAAGACACACTCCATGCCCCAAATAACGCAGTGTTACACCGTGCAGCCGCAAACTGGACCATTTCTACTAGGAGTGATGGATGTGCGTGGCCCGCTGGTCACGTCTGGAGTACCACAAGTCTTGGGAGGCCAGGACCTGGATGGTCACTTGCACGCCAAGACTGGGTGTGTGCTCAGAGGAGAGAGAAGTTGGAAGATGGAGGCTGTGATGGAGTGCAAAGGAAGGATATTGGATGGTGGGAGGAGAGGACAGATGTTAATTAAGGACAGAGAGAGGAAGGCGATGAAGGAGGAGGAGGAAGTGGAAAATGTGGAAGTTTGGAGGAGAAAAGAACACTAGAAGACAATGACAGCTAGTGTATACAGGATATAGTGTACATCCTGCTCATGTTGCACAGTTACTTTGTGTCTATGTACCACATTTACATCGTATATTAGTGTTGTACCATATTTACATCATGTTTAATGTACCACTAATGTACCATATTTACATCATGTTTAATGTACCACTAATGTACCATATTTACATCATATATTAGTGTTGTACCATATTTACCTCATGTTTAATGTGCCACTAATGTACCATATTTACATCATATATTAGTGTTGTACCATATTTACATCATGTTTAATGTACCACTAATGTACCATATTTACATCATATATTAGTGTTGTACCATATTTACATCATGTTTAATGTACCACTAATGTACCATATTTACATCATATATTAGAGTTGTACCATATTTACATCATGTTTAATGTACCACTAATGTACCATATTTACATCATATATTAGTGTTGTACCATATTTACATCATGTTTAATGTACCACTAATGTACCATATTTACATCATATATTAGTGTTGTACCATATTTACATCATGTTTAATGTACCACTAATGTACCATATTTACATCATATATTAGTGTTGTACCATATTTACATCATGTTTAATGTACCACTAATGTACCATATTTACATCATATATTAGTGTTGTACCATATTTACATCATGTTTAATGTACCACTAATGTACCATATTTACATCATATATTAGTGTTGTACCATATTTACATCATATATTAGTGTACCATATTTACATCATATAATAGTGTTGTACCATATTTACATCATATAATAGTGTTGTACCATATTTACATCATATATTAGTGTTGTACCATATTTACATCATGTTTAATGTACCACTAATGTACCATATTTACATCATGTTAGTGTTGTACCATATTTACATCATATATTAGTGTTGTACCATATTTACATCATGTTTAATGTACCACTAATGTACCAAATTTACATCATATAATAGTGTTGTACCATATTTACATCATATATTAGTGTACCATATTTACATCATATATTAGTGTTGTACCATATTTACATCATGTTTAATGTACCACTAATGTACCATATTTACATCATATATTAGTGTTGTACCATATTTACATCATATATTAGTGTTGTACCATATTTACATCATATAATAGTGTTGTACCATATTTACATCATATAATAGTGTTGTACCATATTTGCATCATGTTTAATGTACCACTAATGTACCATATTTACATCATATATTAGTGTTGTACCATATTTACATCATGTTTAATGTACCAATAATGTACCATATTTACATCATATATTAGTGTTGTACCATATTTACATCATGTTTAATGTACCACTAATGTACCATATTTACATCATATAATAGTGTTGTACCATATTTACATCATGTTTAATGTACCACTAATGTACCATATTTACATCATATATTAGTGTTGTACCATATTTACATCATGTTTAATGTACCACTAATGTACCATATTTACATCATATAATAGTGTTGTACCATATTTACATCATATATTAGTGTTGTACCATATTTACATCATATATTAGTGTTGTACCATATTTACATCATATAATAGTGTTGTACCATATTTACATCATATAATAGTGTTGTACCATATTTACATCATATATTAGTGTTGTACCATATTTACATCATGTTTAATGTACCACTAATGTACCGTATTTACATCATATATTAGTGTTGTACCATATTTCTATCATGTTTAATGTACCACTAATGTACCATATTTACATCATATATTAGTGTTGTACCATATTTCTATCATGTTTAATGTACCACTAATGTACCATATTTACATCATATATTAGTGTTGTACCATATTTACATCATGTTTAATGTACCACTAATGTACCATATTTACATCATATATTAGTGTTGTACCATATTTACATCATGTTTAATGTACCACTAATGTACCATATTTACATCATATATTAGTGTTGTACCATATTTACCTCATGTTTAATGTACCACTAATGTACCATATTTACATCATATATTAGTGTTGTACCATATTTACATCATGTTTAATGTACCACTAATGTACCATATTTACATCATATGTTAGTGTTGTACCATATTTACATCATGTTTAATGTGCCACTAATGTACCATATTTACATCATATGTTAGTGTTGTACCATATTTACATCATATATTAGTGTTGTACCATATTTACATCATGTTTAATGTACCACTAATGTACCATATTTACATCATATATTAGTGTTGTACCATATTTACATCATGTTTAATGTGCCACTAATGTACCATATTTACATCATATATTAGTGTTGTACCATATTTACATCATGTTTAATGTGCCACTAATGTACCATATTTACATCATATGTTAGTGTTGTACCATATTTACATCATATATTAGTGTTGTACCATATTTACATCATGTTTAATGTACCACTAATGTACCATATTTACATCATATATTAGTGTTGTACCATATTTACATCATGTTTAATGTGCCACTAATGTACCATATTTACATCCTATATTAGTGTTGTACCATATTTACATCATGTTTAATGTACCACTAATGTACCATATTTACATCATATATTAGTGTTGTACCATATTTACATCATGTTTAATGTACCACTAATGTACCATATTTACATTATATATTAGTGTTGTACCATATTTACATCATATATTAGTGTTGTACCATATTTACATCATGTTTAATGTACCACTAATGTACCGTATTTACATCATATGTTAGTGTTGTACCATATTTACATCATGTTTAATGTACCACTAATGTACCATATTTACATCATATATTAGTGTTGTACCATATTTACATCATGTTTAATGTACCACTAATGTACCATATTTACATCATGTTTAATGTACCACTAATGTACCGTATTTACATCATATGTTAGTGTTGTACCATATTTACATCATGTTTAATGTACCACTAATGTACCATATTTACATCATGTTTAATGTACCACTAATGTACCGTATTTACATCATATATTAGTGTTGTACCATATTTACATCATGTTTAATGTACCACTAATGTACCATATTTACATCATATATTAGTGTTGTACCATATTTACATCATGTTTAATGTACCACTAATGTACAGAGGTGGGTAGTAACGCGCTACATTTACTCCGTTACATTTACTTGAGTAACTTTTGGGATAAATTGTACTTCTACGAGTAGTTTTTATGCAACATACTTTTACTTTTACTTGAGTATATTTATAGAGAAGAAACGCTACTTTTACTCCGTTCCATTTATCTACATTCAGCTCGCTACTCGCTACTTTTTTTTTTATCGATCTATTAATGTTTGTTTTGGTTAATGACAGAGCTTCAAAGTAGAATCTACGCATTTCAGCGTTTCACCAATCACATGCAGTCACTGGTGACGTTGGACCAATCAAATAGAGCCAGGTGGTCACATGACCCGACTAAACAAGTTGACAAACTTATTGGACTGTTACCATTTAGTGGTCAATATGTACTGTACTGTGCTATCTAATAATACAAGTTTCAATCAATCAATCAAAAGTGTAAAGGAAAAAACACACTTTTTATTTCAACCGTACTTCCCGTCAAAAGCCTAAAGACTGATCGCACAGTTCCTGCCTTCACAATAAAAGCGCCGCTCCATCGCGCCTGCGCTAACAAAATAAGAGTCTCCGAAAGCCAGCGCAAACAAGCTAGCAAGCTACGGAGTTTGCCGCCAATGTATTTCTTGTAAAGTGTGTAAAAACGAATATGGAAGCTGGACAAATAAGATGCCAAAAACCAACCACTTTCATGTGGTATTAGACAGAAAATAACTTTTTTTCTCCTCCATTTGAAAACGTGAACGTCTGATTCCAATCAATGCAAGTCATCAGAATCAGGTAATACACCAACTTATATTCTTGTCTTCATGAAAGATAGGAATCTATATGTTAAACATGCATGTATATTCATTAAAACACCTTTAACATGTCAACAAAAACGGTAAAATAAATAAATCTAAAATATATTCTGTATATATAAATGTATGTACATATATATATGATATGTGTGTATGTATATGTATATATGAGGTAGATCACCTCGACTTGGTCATTTATTAAGTAATTGATAAACGTTGAAAAACTTATTGGGGTGTTACCATTTAGTGGTCAATTGTACGGAATATGTACTGTACTGTGCAATCTACTAATACAAGTTTTAATCAATCAATCAATCAATCAAATCAATAAATGCCTACTGAGGCTATGGTGCTGTTAAGTTATTGTGGCTCAATGTGCCATTTTTTAAATTTTATTTTAATGTACTATTATTTAATATATAATATTGTTTTAGTTGCTTAAGAGATATTCCTGGCTCTGAATTTGCTCATTGCTATTTTTATGTTTTTGTGCATTATTTGTTGCCGTAATAATTAAACAAACAGGTTACTCATCAGTTACTCAGTACTTGAGTAGTTTTTTCACAACATACTTTTTACTTTTACTCAAGTAAATATTTAGGTGACTACTCCTTACTTTTACTTGAGTAATAAATCTCTAAAGTAACAGTACTCTTACTTGAGTACAATTTCTGGCTACTCTACCCACCTCTGCTAATGTACCATATTTACATCTATAATGTACAAACCCCGTTTCCATATGAGTTGGGAAATTGTGTTAGATGTAAATATAAACAGAATACAATGATTTGCAAATCATTTTCAACCCATATTCAGTTGAATATGCTACAAAGACAACATATTTGATGTTCAAACTGATAAACATTTTTTTTGTGTGCAAATAATCATTAACTTTAGAATTGGATGCCAGCAACAGGTGCCAAAGAAGTTGGGAAAGGTGGCAATAAATACTGATAAAGTTGAGGATTGCTCATCGAACACTTATTTGGAACATCCCACAGGTGTGCAGGCTAATTGGGAACAGGTGGGTGCCATGATTGGGTATAAAAGCAGCTTCCATGAAATGCTAAGTAATTCACAAACAAAGATGGGGCGAGGGTCACCACTTTGTAAGCAAATTGTCGAACAGTTTTAGAACAACGTTTCTCAATGAGCTATTGCAAGCAATTTAGGGATTTTACCTTCTATTGTCTGTAAAATCATCAAAAGGTTCAGATATTACGGACCTTTGATCCCTCAGGCGGTACTGCATCAAAAACCGACATCAGTGTGTAAAGGATATCACCACATGGGCTCAGGAACACTTCATAAAACCACTGTCAGTAACTACAGTTGGTCGCTACATCTGTAAGTGCAAGTTAAAACTCTACTATGCAAAGCCAAAGCCATTTATCAACAACACCCAGGAACGCCGCCAGCTTCGCTGGACCTGAGCTCATTTAAGATGGACTGATGCAAAGTGGAAAAGTGTTCTGTGGTCTGACCACTCCACATTTCAAATTATACTTGGAAACTGTGGATGTGGTGTCCTCCGGAAGGAGGAAAATTACCATCTGGATTGTTATAGGCACAAAGTTGAAAAGCCAGCATCTGTGATGGTATGGGGGTGCATTAGTGCCCAAGGCATGGGTGACTTACACATCTGTGAAGGCATCATTAATGCTGAAAGGTACATACAGGTTTTGGAGCAACAAATGTTGTCATTCAAGCAACGTTATCATGGACGCCCCTGCTTATTTCAGCAAAACAATGCCAAGCCATGTGTTACAACAGCGTGGCTTCGTAGTAAAAGAGTGCGGATACTTTCCTGGTCCGCCTGCAGTCCAGACCTGTCTCCCATGGAAAATGTGTGGCGCATTATGAAGTGTAAAATATGACAGTGGAGACCCCGGACTGTTGAACGACTGAAGCTCTACATAAAACAAGAATGGGAAAGAATTTGTCAGGCTTGCCCCTGACTGTTTGTCTATGTTTTAGTTTTTTCCTCTGCATTTGTCTGTTTCCTGTGTTTAGTATTTCCTGTCTTTTAGTTCCTGTCAAGTGCTCTTAATTTGTCAGCTTCCTGTCTTGTTCCCTGAGTGCTGTGTTCCTCCTCAGTGTGTTTAGTATTTCCTGTCCTGAGTTCCTGTCTAGTGCTCTTATTTTGTCAGCTTCCTGTCTTGTTCCCGGAGTGCTGTGTTCCCCTTCAGCTGCGGCTGATTGGCATCTGGCCACACCTGTTGCCAATCAGCCGGCTCCTATTTGTACCTCCTTTGTCTTGTGTCAGTTGCTGGATCATTGTATTGTCATTCGGACTTGTCGTTGCCATATGTCGCTCTTGTCGTGTCTGTGATTCTTTTCAGCCATTTCCTGTCGTGCTACATTTTGTCCTGGTCGTCGTAGCGGTAAGCTGTTCTCGTTAGGCATTAGTTATTTCCAGTTTCTCTCTTTGCTGTCCTCTAGATTCCATGCTAAAGTTCCTTTTTGTTTTCTAGCTTCCAGTGCTAGCTCCCTTAGTTTGTTATTTCGCCCACATGCGTGCTTTTTGTTTGTTCTTGTTCTATTATTTATATTAAATAATGTCTTCATATCCAATGCCTGCCTCCTTCTCTGCATCATGGGGTTCGTCAACAAATAACCCTGACAGAAATCCCCTTTCAAAGCTTCAACAATTAGTTTCCTCAGTTCCCAAACGTTTATTGAGTGTTGTTCAAAGAAAATGTGATGTAACACAGTGGTGAACATGCCCTTTCCCAACTACTTTGGCATGTGCAGCCATGAAATTCTAAGTTAAATATTATTTGCAAAAAAAAATTTTGAACATCAAATATGTTGTCTTTGTAGCATATTCAACTGAATATGGCTTGAAAAGGATTTGCAAATCATTGTATTCTGTTTATATTTACATCTAACACAATTTCCCAACTCATATGGAAACGGGGTTTGTATTTATGGTACATTGGTGGTATAGGACATGAAGTTAATATGGTACATTAATTGTATATTAATATGAGGTAAATATGGTACATTAGCGGTATGTAACGTATGAGGTAAATATGAAGTACTGCAGATCGGAGCGAGAGAAACATTCCCCATGATGTCGCTCAGCTGGTAGTTGTCCTCACTAAGTTCAACATGTGAGTATTGATCGATCACGGGGTCACGGATCAATGAGTGGTCTATGAAATAGGCCACGGCGCTGATTGATGACAGCAAACAAACATGGCCAACATCCCATAATGCAACGTCAATAGAGGATGCTGCTCACTGTGTGTGTGTGTGTGTGTGTGTGTGTGTGTGTACCACTTCTACAATGATGGCCTTTTTCATTGCGGGGACTGAAGCAGCCACTTCATTAGGCACAGCCCGGCGTAATCGACACCGCCCCCCTGCCCTCCACAGCAGGTGTCCACATCCTCTCCAGGCGACCGGCAGAACCAAAGAGACCCGACCAATCCGACGAGAGCAAGCGAGCGGCGTTTGGCGGCACAGTGGAGAATAACGCTGCCTTCAAGGTGTCCTTCGCGTGGGAGATACCTAAACTTCTTCTAATTGGAATGAGCGAGAGTGAGCGGCCTGCGACTAAACATAGCGCCGGCCCGGCATACGTCACATAGCTGGACAGCAGAACACGAGTAGACGGTCACAGGACCACTCCGCTAAGTGGGGCAAAGGTCAAGGTTGCGCCCCCCTCCCCCCTTCCCCCGAGCTGGAGATTGAATAGAGCGAGTGAGTCGACATACACACGCGACGCATTTAAAAGCCGGCGACGTCGGCATCCGCGCTCGACGTAATTGAATTCCCAGTCACATGTCAGTGATCCCTGCTGCTTTGAATCCAACACGGCCGTAAATCAGAGTGCTCTTGATTGACTAATGATGTGGGCCTGCTTCCTTTTAAAGGCCTACTGAAAGCCACTACTAGCGACCACGCAGTCTGATAGTTTATATATCAAAGATGAAATATTAACATTGCAACACATGCCAATACGGCCGCTTTAGTTTACTAAATTGCAATTTTAAATTTCGCGCCTAACTATCCTGCTGAAACATCCCGGTATGATGAGGCTTGCGCTTGACGTCACGCATTGTAGAGGACATTTTGTTCCAGCACCGTTCACAGCTATAACTCGTCTGTTTTCATCGCATAATTCCACCGTATTATGGACAACTATGTTGTAGAATTTTTTGCAATTTGTTCAATGAATAATGGAGACGTCAAAGAAGAAAGCTGTAGGTGGGAAGTGGTGTATTGCGGCCGTCTTTAGCAACACAAACACAGCCGGTGTTTCCTTGTTAACATTCCCGAAAGATGACAGTCAAGCTTTACTATGGAACAGTTGGATTGGACCACACACACAAAGTACAGTGTTTTATACAGCGATCATTTTGAAAGATCGTGTTTCCAAGAGGGTCCCTTGCGAAGGGCAGAGAAGGGCATCGCCACCCCCCGTCAACTGGTGCTGAAGAAAGGTGTGAGGCCGACTTTCAGGTTGTACCATGAATTGATTAACGTGGACCCCGACTTAAACAAGTTGAAAAACTTATTGGGGTGTTACCATTTATAAATAAATAAATGGGTTGTACTTGTATAGCGCTTTTCTACCTTCAAGGTACTCAAAGCGCTTTGACACTACTTCCACATTTACCCATTCACACACACATTCACACACTGATGGAGGGAGCTGCCATGCAAGGCGCCAACCAGCACCCATCAGGAGCAAGGGTGAAGTGTCTTGCTCAGGACACAACGGACGTGACGAGGTTGGTACTAGGTGGGATTTGAACCAGGGACGCTCGGGTTGCGCACGGCCACTCTCCCCACTGCGCCACGCCGTCCCAAAATTTAGTGGTCAATTGTACGGAATATGTACTGTACTGTGCAATCTACTAATAAAAGTATCAATCAATCAATCAAACAGGTACGACCATATAATCTCACTAAAAACACCAGTAACACAATAAGCAGATAAGGGATTTTCTTATTTTTTCTTATTTTTGTTACGTCTGTGTGGCATCGTGGTGCCGGGTTTGATTCCCTCGTGGATGCGTCAAGTGAACGCAGCAAAGGTAAGATATAAACAATTTATTTAACGAAAAGGATCTATGAAACAAAACACTGGTGCTGATAAAAGGCAAACCAAAGACGCTAGCATAAAAGCTAGGATATACAACGAGTACTAAACTGGCACGTAGGCACATAAAAGAGCAGAACAAAAACATACAGCATGAGAGCTTGAATGAACGAATGGCTTAGCGGGAAAAGCTAGCGAGAATATACATACTTGACAGAGTGCAGGCGTAACTCGTTGCAAGAAAGCAAATTAGTGTCCCAGGCAGAAGAATGAAAAGAGGAAGGCTTATAAAGGGAAGGTGATTAACAGAGAACGGGTGTGCAGGAACCGGGAGTAACAGCTGAAACTAATAAGTAACCATGGTGATGGACTAAACGGGAAATAAACGGATCAGACAGAGAATGAGAACAAAGATGGAAAAAATAAACAATAATATGTGAGGATCCGAGTCACGGATCGTAACAATTTTTTTTCTTTCTAGTCCTTCCCTCTCACTTTCCTCATCCACGAATCTTTCATCCTCGCTCAAATTAATGAGGAAATCGTCGCTTTCTCGGTCCGAATCGCTCTCGCTGCTGGTGGCCATGATTGTGAACAATGTTCCGATGTGAGGAGCTCCACAACCTGTGACGTCACGCGCACATCGTCTGCTACTTCCGGTACAGGCAAGGCTTTTTTATCAGCACCAAAAGTTGCGAACTTAATCGTCGATGTTCTCTACTAAATCCTTTCAGCAAAAATATGGCGAAATGATCAGGTATGACACATAGAATGGACCTGCTATCCCCGTTTAAATAAGAAAAACTCATTTCAGTAGGCCTTTAAGGATGACGGACGGATACAGCATCAGGACCGCCTCTCGCCATCCTGGTTTCTGGACGCACTGGCGCCCACCTGGCAACCCATCTCTTCCTGACAGACACCTTCCCGTTCCAGAAAGGAAACACCCGATAAGATCTGACTCATTCATCTGTGCCTCGTTACTTTTGTCCACATTCCCGGCAGGCACAAGAAACATTGAACCAATGTTGAGAAAACCTGTAGATTAGTTAGCAACTAAAACCTAACGTTGAAACGACATGCTTTTTGTCAATGTTGATTCAATGTTGGGTTCTGACGTTGATTTGACCATTGAAATGTGGTCATTTCCCAACCCATATGCTACAAAACAAACAAAACGTTGCATCTACATGCTTTTCGGCAACATTTATTTGATCATTCAAATTTAGTCATTTCCCAACCAAAATTCTACAACATAAATACAACATTGAAACAACGTACTTTCTGACGACGTTTAACCTATGTTGGGTTCTGACGTTGATTTGACAACACAAACATAATATTGAAGCAACATGCCTTTTGTCAACATTTATTCAATGTTGGGTTCCGACGTTGATTTGACCATTGAAATTTGGTCATTTATCAACCAATATTCTACCACACAAATATGTTGAAACAACATACTTTCTGACGACGTTTAACCAATGTTGGGTTCTGATGTTGATTTAAACATTGAATTTTGGTCATTTCCCAACCAATATTCTACAACATAAATACAATGTTGAAACAACAAGCTTTTTGTCAACGTTTAATCAATGTTGGGTTCTGACGTTGATTTGAAACAACATGCTTTTTGGCAATGTTTATTCAATGTCAGGTTGTCACGTTGATTAAACCATTGAAATTTGGTCATTTCACAATCATAATTTTACAAAACAAATACAAAGTTGAATTGACATGCATTTTGTCTACATTTATTTAGTGTCAGGTTCTGACGTTGATTTGACCATTGAAATTTGGTCATTTCCCAACTAAAATTCGACAACACAATTATGTTGAAACAACATGCTTTCTGACCACAACTATCATTCTACAACACAAATACAACGTTGAAACAACATGCTTTTGACAACGTTTAATCAATTTTGGGTTCTGACGTTGATATGACCGTTGAATTTTGGTCATTTCCCAACCAATATTCTACAACATAAACACAATGTTAAAACAAGCTTTTTGACAACGTTTAATCAATGTTGGGTTTTGACGTTGATTTGACCGTTGAAATTTGGTCATTTATCAACCAATATTCTACCACACAAATATGTTGAAACAACATACTTTCAGACGACGTTTAACCAATGTTGGGTTCTGATGTTGATTTAAACATTGAATTTTGGTCATTTCCCAACCAATATTCTACAACATAAATACAATGTTGAAACAACAAGCTTTTTGTCAACATTTAATCAATGTTGGGTTCTGACGTTGATCTGACCATTGAAGTTTGGTCATTTCCCAACTAAAATTCAACAACACAATTATGTTGAAACAACATGCTTTTTGTCAACGTTTAATCAATGTTGGGTTCTGACGTTGTTTTGACCGTTGCGCGACCCCAAAAGGGAATAAGCGGTAGAAAATGGATGGATGGAAATTTGGTCTTTACCCAACTATCATTTTACAACACAAATACAACGTTGAAACTACATGCTTTTTGACAACGTTTAATCAATTTTGGGTTCTGACGTTGATATGACCATTGAATTTTGGTCATTTCCCAACCAATATTCTACAACATAAACACAATGTTAAAACAAGCTTTTTGACAACGTCTAATCAATGTTGGGTTCTGACGTTAATTTGACCATTGAAATGTGGTCATTTCCCAACTAAAATTCGACAACACAATTATGTTGAAACATGCTTTCTGCCGACAACTATCATTCTACATCACAAATACAACGTTGAAACTACATGCTTTTTGACAACGTTTAATCAATTTTGGGTTCTGACGTTGATATGACCATTGAATTTTGGTCATTTCACAACCAATATTCTACAACATAAACACAATGTTAAAACAAGCTTTTTGACAACGTTTAATCAATGTTGGGTTCTGACGTGGATTTGACCATTGAAATTTGGTCATTTCCCAACTAAGATTCAACAACACAATTATGTTGAAACAAACATACTTTCTGACGACGTTTAACCAATGTTGGGTTCTGACGTTGATTCGACCATTAAAAAATTGGTCATCTCCCAACCAATATTCTACAACGCCAACATAACGTTGAAGCAACATGCCTTTTGTCAACCAACATTTGATCAATGTTGGGTTCTGACGTTAATTTGACCATTGAAATTTGGTCATTTCCCAACTAAAATTCGACAACACAATTATGTTGAAACAACATGCTTTTTCACCACAACTATCATTCTACATCACAAATACAACGTTGAAACAACATGCTTTTGACAACGTTTAATCAATTTTGGGTTCTGACGTTGATATGACCGTTGAATTTTGGTCATTTCCCAACCAATATTCTACAACATAAACACAATGTTAAAACAAGCTTTTTGTCAACGTTTAATCAATGTTGGGTTCTGACGTTGTTTTGACCCTTGAACTTTGGTCATTTCCCAACTAAAATTCGACAACACAATTATGTTGAAACAACATACTTTCTGACGACGTTTATTCAATGTTGGGTTTTGACGTTGATTTGACCGTTGAAATTTGGTCTTCACCCAACTATCATTCTATAACACAAATACAACGTTGAAACTACATGCTTTTTGACGTTTATTCAATGTCAGGTTGTGACGTTGATATGACCATTGAATTCTGGTCATTTCCCAACCAATATTCTACAACATAAATACAATGTTGGAACAACAAGCTTTTTGTCGACATTTATTCAATGTTGGGTTCTGACGTTGATTTGACCATTGAAATTTGGTAATTTCCCAACTATCATTTTAGAACACAAATACAACGTTGAAACTACATGCTTTTTGATGTTTATTCAATGTCAGGTTGTGACGTTGATATGACCATTGAGTTTTGTTTATTTCCCAACCAATATTCTACAACATAAATACAATGTTGGAACAACAAGCTTTTTGTCAACATTCAATCAATGTTGAGTTCTGATGTTGTTTTGACCCTTGAAATTTGGTCATTTCCCAACTAAAATTCGACAACACAATGTTGGAACAACATACTTTCTGACGATGTTTAATCAATGTTGGGTTATGACCTTGTTTTGACCATTGAAATTTGGTAATTTCCCAACCATTATTCTACAACACAAACACAGTATTCTACAACATAAATACAATGTTGAAACAACAAGCGTTTTGTCAACATGTAATCAATGTTGGGTTCTGACTGTTATGATCCGCTGCCCGGATCATTCCATATTGTAGTTTTGTTCCTTTTTGTATCACATTCTGTTGTTTAGACTTCCTTATTTCCTGTTTGCTCTGTTACCATGGTTGTTTATTAGTGTCACCTGCCCTTTGCTTTCTTCGCACACCTGTTCCTCTTGATTACTGCCTTATTTAAGCCTGCCCGTTTTGTTGTTTCGTCCTCGGTTCCTAATTGGCTCTCATGCAACAAGTGACGACTGTTTTCCCTGCTCCTTCTCGCTACCTTTCCCGCTACGCTTTATTTATTCCTAGTTCTCATGCTAGTTGTTTTGTTTTCCCTTTTTGTGCCTTTGTGCCAAGTGTTAGTGTATCTGTTAGTTTCCCTAGCTTCCATGCTAGCGCCTTTTGTTTGCCTTTTCTACCTAGCACCAGTATTTTTGTTGTTAGCCTTTTATTAGTTAAATAAATCCTTTATTTCTTACCTTACGCTGTGTTCTTGCCCGACGCATCCTAGGAAGAACAAATCCGGCATCGCTATGCCCACCAAGTCTCAGACTGACGTTGATTTGACCCTTGAAATTTGGTCATTTCCCAATTAAATTCGACAACACAATTATGTTGAAACATGCTCTCTCACGACGTTTATTCAATGTTGGGTTCTGACGTTGACTTGACCCTTGAAGTTTGGTCATTTCCCAACTAAAATTCGACAACACAATTATGTTTAAACATGCTTTCTCACGACGTTTAATCAATGTTGGGTTCTGACGTGGATTTGACCATTGAAATTTGGTCATTTCCCAACTATTATTCTACAACACAAATAGAACGTTGAAACTACATACTTTTTGATGTTTATTCAATGTCAGGTTGTGCCGTTGATATGACCATTGAGTTTTGTTAATTTCCCAACCAATATTTTACAACATAAATACAACGTTGAAACAACAAGCTTTTTGTCAACATTTAATCAATGTTGGGTTCTGACGTTGACTTGACCCTTGAAGTTTGGTCATTTCCCAACTAAAATTCGACAACACAATTATGTTGAAACAACGTGCTTTCTGACGACGTTTATTCAATGTTGGGTTTTGATGTTTTGACCATTGAAATTTGGTAATTTCCCAACTATCATTCTACAACACAAACACAGTATTCTACAACATAAATACAACGTTGAAACAACAAGCGTTTTGTCAACATGTAATCAATGTTGGGTTCTGACTGTTATGATCCGCTGCCCGGATCATTCCATATTGTAGTTTTGTTCCTTTTTGTATCACATTCTGTTGTTTGGACTTCCTTATTTCCTGTTTGCTCTGTTACCATGGTTGTTTATTAGTGTCACCTGCCCTTTGCTTTCTTCACACACCTGTTCCTCTTGATTACTGCCTTATTTAAGCCTGCCCCTTTTGTTGTTTCGTCCTCGGTTCCTAATTGGCTCTCATGCAACAAGTGACGACTGTTTTCCGTGCTCCTACTCGCTACCTTTCCCGCTACGCTTTATTTATTCCTAGTTCTCATGCTAGTTGTTTTGTTTTCCCTTTTTGTGCCTTTGTGCCAAGTGTCAGCGTATCTGTTAGTTTCCCTAGCTTCCATGCTAGCGCCTTTTGTTTGCCTTTTCTACCTAGCACCAGTATTTTTGTTGTTAGCCTTTTATTAGTTAAATAAATCCTTTATTTCTTACCTTACGCTGTGTTCTTGCCCGACGCATCCTAGGAAGAACAAATCCGGCATCGCTATGCCCACCAAGTCTCAGACTGACGTTGACTTGACCCTTGAAATTTGGTAATTTCCCAACTAAAATTTGACAACACAATTATGTTGAAACATGCTTTCTCACGACGTTTAACCAATGTTGGGTTCTGACGTGGATTTGACTATTGAAATTTGGTAATTTCCCAACTATTATTCTACAACACAAATACAACGTTGAAACTACATGCTTTTTGATGTTTATTCAATGTCAGGTTGTGCCGTTGATATGACCATTGAGTTTTGTTAATTTCCCAACCAATATTTTACAACATAAATACAACGTTGAAACAACAAGCTTTTTGTCAACATTTAATCAATGTTGGGTTCTGACGTTGACTTGACCCTTGAAGTTTGGTCATTTCCCAACTAAAATTCGACAACACAATTATGTTGAAACAACATGCTTTCTGACGACTTTTATTCAATGTTGGGTTGTGATGTTTTGACCGTTGAAATTTGGTAATTTCCCAACTAAAATTCGACAACACAATTATGTTGAAACATGCTTTCTCACAACATTTATTCAATGTTGGGTTCTGACGTGGATTTGACTATTGAAATTTTGTAATTTCCCAACTATTATTCTAGAACACAAATACAACGTTGAAACTACATGCTTTTTGATGTTTATTCAATGTCAGGTTGTGACGTTGATATGACCATTGAGTTTTGTTAATTTCCCAACCAATATTTTACAACATAAATACAATGTTGAAACAACAAGCTTTTTGTCAACATTTAATCAATGTTGGGTTCTGATGTTGTTTTGACCATTGAAATTTGGTAATTTCCCAACTAAAATTCTACAACACACACACAGTATTCTACAACATAAATACAACGTTGGAACAACAAGCTTTTTGTCAACATTTAATCAATGTTGAGTTCTGATGTTGTTTTGACCCTTGAAATTTGGTCATTTCCCAACTAAAATTCGACAACACAATGTTGGAACAACATACTTTCTGACGACGTTTAATCAATGTTGGGTTCTGACGTTGTTTTGACCATTGAAATTTGGTCATTTCCCAACTAAAATTCGACAACACAATTATGTTGAAACAACATGCTTTCTGACGACGTTTATTCAATGTTGGGTTGTGATGTTTTGACCATTGAAATTTGGTCATTTCCCAACTATCATTCTACAACACAAATACAGTATTCTACAACATAAATACAATGTTGAAACAGAAGCGTTTTGTCAACATGTAATCAATGTTGGGTTCTGACTGTTATGATCCGTGCCCGGATCATTCCATATTGTAGTTTTGTTCCTTTTTGTATCACATTCTGTTGTTTGGACTTCCTTATTTCCTGTTTGCTCTGTTACCATGGTTGTTTATTAGTGTCACCTGCCCTTTGCTTTCTTCACACACCTGTTCCTCTTGATTACTGCCTTATTTAAGCCTGCCCCTTTTGTTGTTTCGTCCTCGGTTCCTAATTGGCTCTCATGCAACAAGTGACGACTGTTTTCCGTGCTCCTTCTCGCTACCTTTCCCGCTACGCTTTATTTATTCCTAGTTCTCATGCTAGTTGTTTTGTTTTCCCTTTTTGTGCCTTTGTGCCAAGTGTTAGCGTATCTGTTCGTTTCCCTAGCTTCCATGCTAGCGCCTTTTGTTTGCCTTTTCTACCTAGCACCAGTATTTTTGTTGTTAGCCTTTTATTAGTTAAATAAATCCTTTATTTCTTACCTTACGCTGTGTTCTTGCCCGACGCATCTTTGGAAGAACAAATCTGGCATCGCTATGCCCACCAAGTCTCAGACTGACGTTGATTTGACCCTTGAAATTTGGTCATTTCCCAATTAAAATTCGACAACACAAGTATGTTGAAACATGCTTTCTCACGACGTTTAATCAATGTTGGGTTCTGACGTGGATTTGACTATTGAAATTTGGTAATTTCCCAACTATTATTCTAGAACACAAATACAACGTTGAAACTGCATGCTTTTTGACAACATTTATTCAATGTCAGGTTGTGACATTGATTCGACCATTAAAATGTGGTCATTTCTAAACCAATATTCTACAACATAAATACAATGTTAAAACAAGCTTTTTGTCAACATTTATTCAATGTTGGGTTCTGACGTTGATTTGACCCTTGAAATTTGGTCATTTCCCAACTATTATTCTAGAACACAAATACAACGTTGAAACTACATGCTTTTTGATGTTTATTCAATGTCGGGTTGTGACGTTGATATGACCATTGAATTGTGTTAATTTCCCAACCAATATTTTACAACATAAATACAACGTTGAAACAACAAGCTTTTTGTCAACATTTAATCAATGTTGGGTTCTGATGTTGTTTTGACCATTGAAATTTGGTCATTTCCCAACCATTATTCTACAACACAAATACAATATTCTACAACATAAATACAATGTTGAAACAACAAGCGTTTTGTCAACATTTAATCAATGTTGGGTTCTGACGTTGACTTGACCCTTGAAGTTTGGTCATTTCCCAACTAAAATTCGACAACACAATTATGTTGAAACAACGTGCTTTCTGACGACGTTTATTCAATGTTGGGTTGTGATGTTTTGACCGTTGAAATTTGGTAATTTCCCAACTATCATTCTACAACACAAACACAGTTTTCTACAACATAAATACAATGTTGAAACAACAAGCGTTTTGTCAACATGTAATCAATGTTGGGTTCTGACTGTTATGATCCGTGCCCGGATCATTCCATATTGTAGTTTTGTTCCTTTTTGTATCACATTCTGTTGTTTGGACTTCCTTATTTCCTGTTTGCTCTGTTACCATGGTTGTTTATTAGTGTCACCTGCCCTTTGCTTTCTTCACACACCTGTTCCTCTTGATTACTGCCTTATTTAAGCCTGCCCCTTTTGTTGTTTCGTCCTCTGTTCCTAATTGGCTCTCATGCAACAAGTGACGACTGTTTTCCGTGCTCTTACTCGCTACCTTTCACGCTACGCTTTATTTATTCCTAGTTCTCATGCTAGTTGTTTTGTTTTCCCTTTTTGTGCCTTTGTGCCAAGTGTTAGCGTATCTGTTAGTTTCCCTAGCTTCCATGCTAGCGCCTTTTGTTTGCCTTTTCTACCTAGCACCAGTATTTTTGTTGTTAGCCTTTTATTAGTTAAATAAATCCTTTATTTCTTACCTTACGCTGTGTTCTTGCCCGACGCATCTTTGGAAGAACAAATCCGGCATCGCTATGCCCACCAAGTCTCAGACTGACGTTGATTTGACCCTTGAAATTTGGTCATTTCCCAATTAAATTCGACAACACAATTATGTTGAAACATGCTCTCTCACGACGTTTAATCAATGTTGGGTTCTGACGTGGATTTGACTATTGAAATTTGGTCATTTCCCAACTATTATTCTACAACACAAATACAACGTTGAAACTACATGCTTTTTGATGTTTATTCAATGTCAGGTTGTGCCGTTGATATGACCATTGAGTTTTGTTAATTTCCCAACCAATATTTTACAACATAAATACAACGTTGAAACAACAAGCTTTTTGTCAACATTTAATCAATGTTGGGTTCTGATGTTGACTTGACCCTTGAAGTTTGGTCATTTCCCAACTAAAATTCGACAACACAATTATGTTGAAACAACGTGCTTTCTGACGACGTTTATTCAATGTTGGGTTGTGATGTTTTGACCGTTGAAATTTGGTCATTTCCCAACTATCATTCTACAACACAAACACAATATTCTACAACATAAATACAATGTTGAAACAACAAGTGTTTTGTCAACATGTAATCAATGTTGGGTTCTGACTGTTATGATCCGTGCCCGGATCATTCCATATTGTAGTTTTGTTCCTTTTTGTATCACATTCTGTTGTTTGGACTTCCTTATTTCCTGTTTGCTCTGTTACCATGGTTGTTTATTAGTGTCACCTGCCCTTTGCTTTCTTCACACACCTGTTCTTCTTGATTACTGCCTTATTTAAGCCTGCCCCTTTTGTTGTTTCGTCCTCGGTTCCTAATTGGCTCTCATGCAACAAGTGACGACTGTTTTCCGTGCTCTTACTCGCTACCTTTCCCGCTACGCTTTATTTATTCCTAGTTCTCATGCTAGTTGTTTTGTTTTCCCTTTTTGTGCCTTTGTGCCAAGTGTCAGCGTATCTGTTAGTTTCCCTAGCTTCCATGCTAGCGCCTTTTGTTTGCCTTTTCTACCTAGCACCAGTATTTTTGTTGTTAGCCTTTTATTAGTTAAATAAATCCTTTATTTCTTACCTTACGCTGTGTTCTTGCCCGACGCATCTTTGGAAGAACAAATCTGGCATCGCTATGCCCACCAAGTCTCAGACTGACGTTGATTTGACCCTTGAAATTTGGTCATTTCCCAATTAAATTCGACAACACAATTATGTTGAAACATGCTCTCTCACTACGTTTAATCAATGTTGGGTTCTGACGTTGATTCGACCCTTGAAGTTTGGTCATTTCCCAACTAAAATTCGACAACACAATTATGTTGAAACAACGTGCTTTCTGCCGACGTTTATTCAATGTTGGGTTGTGATGTTTTGACCGTTGAAATTTGGTAATTTCCCAACTAAAATTTGACAACACAATTATGTTGAAACATGCTTTCTCACGACGTTTAATCAATGTTGGGTTCTGACGTTGATTTGACTATTGAAATTTGGTAATTTCCCAACTATTATTCTAGAACACAAATACAACGTTGAAACTACATGCTTTTTGATGTTTATTCAATGTCAGGTTGTGCCGTTGATATGACCATTGAATTTTGTTAATTTCCCAACCAATATTTTACAACATAAATACAACGTTGAAACAACAAGCGTTTTGTCAACATTTAATCAATGTCGGGTTCTGACTGTTATGATCCGCTGCCCGGATCATTCCATATTGTAGTTTTGTTCCTTTTTGTATCACATTCTGTTGTTTGGACTTCCTTATTTCCTGTTTGCTCTGTTACCATGGTTGTTTATTAGTGTCACCTGCCCTTTGCTTTCTTCACACACCTGTTCCTCTTGATTACTGCCTTATTTAAGCCTGCCCCTTTTGTTGTTTCGTCCTCTGTTCCTAATTGGCTCTCATGCAACAAGTGACGACTGTTTTCCGTGCTCCTTCTCGCTACCTTTCCCGCTACGCTTTATTTATTCCTAGTTCTCATGCTAGTTGTTTTGTTTTCCCTTTTTGTGCCTTTGTGCCAAGTGTTAGCGTATCTGTTCGTTTCCCTAGCTTCCATGCTAGCGCCTTTTGTTTGCCTTTTCTACCTAGCACCAGTATTTTTGTTGTTAGCCTTTTATTAGTTAAATAAATCCTTTATTTCTTACCTTACGCTGTGTTCTTGCCCGACGCATCCTAGGAAGAACAAATCCGGCATCGCTATGCCCACCAAGTCTCAGACTGACGTTGACTTGACCCTTGAAATTTGGTAATTTCCCAACTAAAATTTGACAACACAATTATGTTGAAACATGCTTTCTCACGACGTTTAACCAATGTTGGGTTCTGACGTGGATTTGACTATTGAAATTTGGTAATTTCCCAACTATTATTCTACAACACAAATACAACGTTGAAACTACATGCTTTTTGATGTTTATTCAATGTCAGGTTGTGCCGTTGATATGACCATTGAGTTTTGTTAATTTCCCAACCAATATTTTACAACATAAATACAACGTTGAAACAACAAGCTTTTTGTCAACATTTAATCAATGTTGGGTTCTGACGTTGACTTGACCCTTGAAGTTTGGTCATTTCCCAACTAAAATTCGACAACACAATTATGTTGAAACAACATGCTTTCTGACGACTTTTATTCAATGTTGGGTTGTGATGTTTTGACCGTTGAAATTTGGTAATTTCCCAACTAAAATTCGACAACACAATTATGTTGAAACATGCTTTCTCACAACATTTATTCAATGTTGGGTTCTGACGTGGATTTGACTATTGAAATTTTGTAATTTCCCAACTATTATTCTAGAACACAAATACAACGTTGAAACTACATGCTTTTTGATGTTTATTCAATGTCAGGTTGTGACGTTGATATGACCATTGAGTTTTGTTAATTTCCCAACCAATATTTTACAACATAAATACAATGTTGAAACAACAAGCTTTTTGTCAACATTTAATCAATGTTGGGTTCTGATGTTGTTTTGACCATTGAAATTTGGTAATTTCCCAACTAAAATTCTACAACACACACACAGTATTCTACAACATAAATACAACGTTGGAACAACAAGCTTTTTGTCAACATTTAATCAATGTTGAGTTCTGATGTTGTTTTGACCCTTGAAATTTGGTCATTTCCCAACTAAAATTCGACAACACAATGTTGGAACAACATACTTTCTGACGACGTTTAATCAATGTTGGGTTCTGACGTTGTTTTGACCATTGAAATTTGGTCATTTCCCAACTAAAATTCGACAACACAATTATGTTGAAACAACATGCTTTCTGACGACGTTTATTCAATGTTGGGTTGTGATGTTTTGACCATTGAAATTTGGTCATTTCCCAACTATCATTCTACAACACAAATACAGTATTCTACAACATAAATACAATGTTGAAACAGAAGCGTTTTGTCAACATGTAATCAATGTTGGGTTCTGACTGTTATGATCCGTGCCCGGATCATTCCATATTGTAGTTTTGTTCCTTTTTGTATCACATTCTGTTGTTTGGACTTCCTTATTTCCTGTTTGCTCTGTTACCATGGTTGTTTATTAGTGTCACCTGCCCTTTGCTTTCTTCACACACCTGTTCCTCTTGATTACTGCCTTATTTAAGCCTGCCCCTTTTGTTGTTTCGTCCTCGGTTCCTAATTGGCTCTCATGCAACAAGTGACGACTGTTTTCCGTGCTCCTTCTCGCTACCTTTCCCGCTACGCTTTATTTATTCCTAGTTCTCATGCTAGTTGTTTTGTTTTCCCTTTTTGTGCCTTTGTGCCAAGTGTTAGCGTATCTGTTCGTTTCCCTAGCTTCCATGCTAGCGCCTTTTGTTTGCCTTTTCTACCTAGCACCAGTATTTTTGTTGTTAGCCTTTTATTAGTTAAATAAATCCTTTATTTCTTACCTTACGCTGTGTTCTTGCCCGACGCATCTTTGGAAGAACAAATCCGGCATCGCTATGCCCACCAAGTCTCAGACTGACGTTGATTTGACCCTTGAAATTTGGTCATTTCCCAATTAAAATTCGACAACACAAGTATGTTGAAACATGCTTTCTCACGACGTTTAATCAATGTTGGGTTCTGACGTGGATTTGACTATTGAAATTTGGTAATTTCCCAACTATTATTCTAGAACACAAATACAACGTTGAAACTGCATGCTTTTTGACAACATTTATTCAATGTCAGGTTGTGACATTGATTCGACCATTAAAATGTGGTCATTTCTAAACCAATATTCTACAACATAAATACAATGTTAAAACAAGCTTTTTGTCAACATTTATTCAATGTTGGGTTCTGACGTTGATTTGACCCTTGAAATTTGGTCATTTCCCAACTATTATTCTAGAACACAAATACAACGTTGAAACTACATGCTTTTTGATGTTTATTCAATGTCGGGTTGTGACGTTGATATGACCATTGAATTGTGTTAATTTCCCAACCAATATTTTACAACATAAATACAACGTTGAAACAACAAGCTTTTTGTCAACATTTAATCAATGTTGGGTTCTGATGTTGTTTTGACCATTGAAATTTGGTCATTTCCCAACCATTATTCTACAACACAAATACAATATTCTACAACATAAATACAATGTTGAAACAACAAGCGTTTTGTCAACATTTAATCAATGTTGGGTTCTGACGTTGACTTGACCCTTGAAGTTTGGTCATTTCCCAACTAAAATTCGACAACACAATTATGTTGAAACAACGTGCTTTCTGACGACGTTTATTCAATGTTGGGTTGTGATGTTTTGACCGTTGAAATTTGGTAATTTCCCAACTATCATTCTACAACACAAACACAGTTTTCTACAACATAAATACAATGTTGAAACAACAAGCGTTTTGTCAACATGTAATCAATGTTGGGTTCTGACTGTTATGATCCGTGCCCGGATCATTCCATATTGTAGTTTTGTTCCTTTTTGTATCACATTCTGTTGTTTGGACTTCCTTATTTCCTGTTTGCTCTGTTACCATGGTTGTTTATTAGTGTCACCTGCCCTTTGCTTTCTTCACACACCTGTTCCTCTTGATTACTGCCTTATTTAAGCCTGCCCCTTTTGTTGTTTCGTCCTCTGTTCCTAATTGGCTCTCATGCAACAAGTGACGACTGTTTTCCGTGCTCTTACTCGCTACCTTTCACGCTACGCTTTATTTATTCCTAGTTCTCATGCTAGTTGTTTTGTTTTCCCTTTTTGTGCCTTTGTGCCAAGTGTTAGCGTATCTGTTAGTTTCCCTAGCTTCCATGCTAGCGCCTTTTGTTTGCCTTTTCTACCTAGCACCAGTATTTTTGTTGTTAGCCTTTTATTAGTTAAATAAATCCTTTATTTCTTACCTTACGCTGTGTTCTTGCCCGACGCATCTTTGGAAGAACAAATCCGGCATCGCTATGCCCACCAAGTCTCAGACTGACGTTGATTTGACCCTTGAAATTTGGTCATTTCCCAATTAAATTCGACAACACAATTATGTTGAAACATGCTCTCTCACGACGTTTAATCAATGTTGGGTTCTGACGTGGATTTGACTATTGAAATTTGGTCATTTCCCAACTATTATTCTACAACACAAATACAACGTTGAAACTACATGCTTTTTGATGTTTATTCAATGTCAGGTTGTGCCGTTGATATGACCATTGAGTTTTGTTAATTTCCCAACCAATATTTTACAACATAAATACAACGTTGAAACAACAAGCTTTTTGTCAACATTTAATCAATGTTGGGTTCTGATGTTGACTTGACCCTTGAAGTTTGGTCATTTCCCAACTAAAATTCGACAACACAATTATGTTGAAACAACGTGCTTTCTGACGACGTTTATTCAATGTTGGGTTGTGATGTTTTGACCGTTGAAATTTGGTCATTTCCCAACTATCATTCTACAACACAAACACAATATTCTACAACATAAATACAATGTTGAAACAACAAGTGTTTTGTCAACATGTAATCAATGTTGGGTTCTGACTGTTATGATCCGTGCCCGGATCATTCCATATTGTAGTTTTGTTCCTTTTTGTATCACATTCTGTTGTTTGGACTTCCTTATTTCCTGTTTGCTCTGTTACCATGGTTGTTTATTAGTGTCACCTGCCCTTTGCTTTCTTCACACACCTGTTCTTCTTGATTACTGCCTTATTTAAGCCTGCCCCTTTTGTTGTTTCGTCCTCGGTTCCTAATTGGCTCTCATGCAACAAGTGACGACTGTTTTCCGTGCTCTTACTCGCTACCTTTCCCGCTACGCTTTATTTATTCCTAGTTCTCATGCTAGTTGTTTTGTTTTCCCTTTTTGTGCCTTTGTGCCAAGTGTCAGCGTATCTGTTAGTTTCCCTAGCTTCCATGCTAGCGCCTTTTGTTTGCCTTTTCTACCTAGCACCAGTATTTTTGTTGTTAGCCTTTTATTAGTTAAATAAATCCTTTATTTCTTACCTTACGCTGTGTTCTTGCCCGACGCATCTTTGGAAGAACAAATCTGGCATCGCTATGCCCACCAAGTCTCAGACTGACGTTGATTTGACCCTTGAAATTTGGTCATTTCCCAATTAAATTCGACAACACAATTATGTTGAAACATGCTCTCTCACTACGTTTAATCAATGTTGGGTTCTGACGTTGATTCGACCCTTGAAGTTTGGTCATTTCCCAACTAAAATTCGACAACACAATTATGTTGAAACAACGTGCTTTCTGCCGACGTTTATTCAATGTTGGGTTGTGATGTTTTGACCGTTGAAATTTGGTAATTTCCCAACTAAAATTTGACAACACAATTATGTTGAAACATGCTTTCTCACGACGTTTAATCAATGTTGGGTTCTGACGTTGATTTGACTATTGAAATTTGGTAATTTCCCAACTATTATTCTAGAACACAAATACAACGTTGAAACTACATGCTTTTTGATGTTTATTCAATGTCAGGTTGTGCCGTTGATATGACCATTGAATTTTGTTAATTTCCCAACCAATATTTTACAACATAAATACAACGTTGAAACAACAAGCGTTTTGTCAACATTTAATCAATGTCGGGTTCTGACTGTTATGATCCGCTGCCCGGATCATTCCATATTGTAGTTTTGTTCCTTTTTGTATCACATTCTGTTGTTTGGACTTCCTTATTTCCTGTTTGCTCTGTTACCATGGTTGTTTATTAGTGTCACCTGCCCTTTGCTTTCTTCACACACCTGTTCCTCTTGATTACTGCCTTATTTAAGCCTGCCCCTTTTGTTGTTTCGTCCTCTGTTCCTAATTGGCTCTCATGCAACAAGTGACGACTGTTTTCCGTGCTCCTTCTCGCTACCTTTCCCGCTACGCTTTATTTATTCCTAGTTCTCATGCTAGTTGTTTTGTTTTCCCTTTTTGTGCCTTTGTGCCAAGTGTTAGCGTATCTGTTCGTTTCCCTAGCTTCCATGCTAGCGCCTTTTGTTTGCCTTTTCTACCTAGCACCAGTATTTTTGTTGTTAGCCTTTTATTAGTTAAATAAATCCTTTATTTCTTACCTTACGCTGTGTTCTTGCCCGACGCATCTTTGGAAGAACAAATCCGGCATCGCTATGCCCACCAAGTCTCAGACTGACGTTGATTTGACCCTTGAAATTTGGTCATTTCCCAATTAAATTCGACAACACAATTATGTTGAAATATGCTCTCTCACTACGTTTAATCAATGTTGGGTTCTGACGTTGATTTGACCCTTGAAGTTTGGTCATTTCCCAACTAAAATTCGACAACACAATTATGTTGAAACAACGTGCTTTCTGACGACGTTTATTCAATGCTGGGTTGTGATGTTTTGACCGTTGAAATTTGGTAATTTCCCAACTAAAATTCAACAACACAATTATGTTGAAACATGCTTTCTCACGACGTTAAACCAATGTTGGGTTCTGACGTGGATTTGACTATTGAAATTTGGTAATTTCCCAACTATTATTCTAGAACACAAATACAACGTTGAAACTACATGCTTTTTGATGTTTATTCAATGTCAGGTTGTGACGTTGATATGACCATTGAATTTTGTTAATTTCCCAACCAATATTTTACAACATAAATACAACGTTGAAACAACAAGCTTTTTGTCAACATTTAATCAATGTTGGGTTCTGATGTTGTTTTGACCATTGAAATTTGGTCATTTCCCAACCATTATTCTACAACACAAACACAATATTCTACAACATAAATACAATGTTGAAACAACAAGCGTTTTGTCAACATGTAATCAATGTTGGGTTCTTACTGTTATGATCCGTGCCCGGATCATTCCATATTGTAGTTTTGTTCCTTTTTGTATCACATTCTGTTGTTTAGACTTCCTTATTTCCTGTTTGCTCTGTTACCATGGTTGTTTATTAGTGTCACCTGCCCTTTGCTTTCTTCACACACCTGTTCCTCTTGATTACTGCCTTATTTAAGCCTGCCCCTTTTGTTGTTTCGTCCTCTGTTCCTAATTGGCTCTCATGCAACAAGTGACGACTGTTTTCCGTGCTCTTACTCGCTACCTTTCCCGCTACGCTTTATTTATTCCTAGTTCTCATGCTAGTTGTTTTGTTTTCCCTTTTTGTGCCTTTGTGCCAAGTGTTAGCGTATCTGTTAGTTTCCCTAGCTTCCATGCTAGCGCCTTTTGTTTGCCTTTTCTACCTAGCACCAGTATTTTTGTTGTTAGCCTTTTATTAGTTAAATAAATCCTTTATTTCTTACCTTACGCTGTGTTCTTGCCCGACGCATCTTTGGAAGAACAAATCCGGCATCGCTATGCCCACCAAGTCTCAGACTGACGTTGATTTGACCCTTGAAATTTGGTCATTTCCCAATTAAAATTCGACAACACAAGTATGTTGAAACATGCTTTCTCACGACGTTTAATCAATGTTGGGTTCTGACGTGGATTTGACCCTTGAAATTTGGTCATTTCCCAACTATTATTCTAGAATACAAATACAACGTTGAAACTACATGCTTTTTTATCTTTATTCAATGTCGGGTTGTGCCGTTGATATGACCATTGAATTTTGTTAATTTCCCAACCAATATTTTACAACATAAATACAACGTTGGAACAACAAGCTTTTTGTCAACATTTAATCAATGTTGGGTTGTGGTGTTTTGACCGTTGAAATTTGGTAATTTCCCAACTAAAATTCGACAACACAATTATGTTGAAACAACGTGCTTTCTGACGACGTTTATTCAATCTTGGGTTGTGATGTTTTGACCGTTGAAATTTGGTAATTTCCCAACTAAAATTCGACAACACAATTATGTTGAAACAACAAGCTTTTTGTCAACATTTAATCAATGTTGGGTTGTGGTGTTTTGACCGTTGAAATTTGGTAATTTCCCAACTAAAATTCGACAACACAATTATGTTGAAACATGCTTTCTCACGACGTTTAACCAATGTTGGGTTCTGACGTGGATTTGACTATTGAAATTTGGTAATTTCCCAACTATTATTCTAGAACACAAATACAACGTTGAAACTACATGCTTTTTTATCTTTTTTATCTTTATTCAATGTCAGGTTGTGACGTTGATATGACCATTGAATTGTGTTAATTTCCCAACCAATATTTTACAACATAAATACAACGTTGGAACAACAAGCTTTTTGTCAACATTTATTCAATGTTGGGTTCTGACGTGGATTTGACTATTGAAATTTGGTAATTTCCCAACTAAAATTCGACAACACAATTATGTTGAAACAACGTGCTTTCTGACGACGTTTATTCAATGTTGGGTTGTGATGTTTTGACCGTTGAAATTTGGTCATTTCCCAACTAAAATTCGACAACACAATTATGTTGAAACATGCTTTCTCACGACGTTTAATCAATGTTGGGTTCTGACGTGGATTTGACTATTGAAATTTGGTAATTTCCCAACTTAAATTCGACAACACAATTATGTTGAAACATGCTCTCTCACTACGTTTAATCAATGTTGGGTTCTGACGTTGATTCGACCCTTGAAATTTGGTCATTTGCCAACTAAAATTCGACAACACAATTATGTTGAAACAATTTTTGTCAATGTTTATTCAATGCCGGGTTATGACCTTGATTTGACCATTGAAATTTGCGTAAGAATCCCCCGTATGCGCGATCACCTTTCTCACAAAACTGCCAGTTTGCACGCACTTTTCAAAGACGCTAAATAGCGCTCACGTAACAGTTCCAGCTTTGATAAATCACACTGCGCATGCTGAATAATTGGGTATTGTGCATATTCATGAGGACGGAATGGATTGCGCTCCTTATTCTGCACACTTGAGAGACTCAATCCTCTGCACACAAGTTGAAGTCGGTCAGCTTCAGTTTGCACGTGTTTTAGTGCACGCAAACCTACAGTAAATCAGTCGCGACGTGTAAGTCCGCCAAGTGCTTATGTTCACACAAACATTAACGATCAACAAAGGGGCCGTGCCAGGTTAGTGTCGGGTCGTCGTCGTGGTGATGGAAAAGTCTGATTGTGTTGATACCGGGTTAGCGTTCCGTACTAAACAGATTTACGACGGGACTTGATGCCACTGGAGCGCCCCCTGTGATGAAATGCCGACTATGCAACGCCAAGCACGCTGGCTGATGTCCGCCGGGTGGATGACAGCGAGGCGGTGCCAGGACCGAGCCTTCAAATGTCAGCGTGGCCGCGTCCAAGACTCACAAGGTCTCGCCTTACAGCTGCCACGGAAATGTGGCCCCCGGGGTTAGACTGGGACCTCCAGCACTAACTGATGAGAAACATTACACGGTGCTAATAATAAATACCATCCATCCATGCATTTTCTACCGCCTGTCCCTTTTTGGGGTCGCTGGGGATTCTCTCAGCTGCATTCGGGCGGAAGGTGGCGTACACCCTGGACAAGTCACCATCTCATCATAGATAGACAACATTCACACTCTATCAATCAATCAATCAATGTTTATTTATATAGCCCCAAATCACAAATGTCTCAAAGGACTGCACAAATCATTACGACTACAACATCCTCGGAAGAACCCACAAAAGGGCAAGGAAAACTCACACCCAGTGGGCAGGGAGAATTCACATTCAGTGGGACGCCAGTGACAATGCTGACTATGAGAAACCTTGGAGAGGACCTCAGATGTGGGCAACCCCCCCCCTCTAGGGGACCGAAAGCAATGGATGTCGAGCGGGTCTAACATGATACTGTGAAAGTTCAATCCATAGTGGCTCCAAGACAGCAGTGAGAGTCCCGTCCACAGGAAACCATCTCAAGCGGATCAGCAGCGTAGAGATGTCCCCAACCGATACAGGCGAGCGGTCCATCCTGGGTCCCGACGAGCGGTCCATCCTGGGTCTCGACTCTGGACAGTCAGTACTTCTTCCATGGTCATCGGACCGGACCCCCTCCACAAGGGAGGGGGGGACATAGGAGAAAGAAAAGAAGCGGCAGATCAACTGGTCTAAAAAGGAGGTCTATTTAAAGGCTAGAGTATACAGATGAGTTTTAAGATGAGACTTAAATGCTTCTACTGAGGTAGCATCTCGAACTGTTACCGGGAGGGCATTCCAGAGTACTGGAGCCCGAACGGAAAACGCTCTATAGCCCGCAGACTTTTTTTGAGCTCTAGGAATCACTAATAAGCCGGAGTCTTTTGAACGCAGATTTCTTGCCGGGACATATGGTACAATACAATCGGCAAGATAGGCTGGAGCTAGACCGTGTAGTATTTTATACGTAAGTAGTAAAACCTTAAAGTCACATCTTAAGTGCACAGGAAGCCAGTGCAGGTGAGCCAGTACAGGTGTAATGTGATCAAACTTTCTTGTTCTTGTCAAAAGTCTAGCAGCCGCATTTTGTACCAACTGTAATCTTTTAATGCTAGACATTGGGAGACCCGAAAATAATACGTTACAGTAATCGAGGCGAGACGTAACAAACGCATGGATAATGATCTCGGCGTCTTTAGTGGACAAAATGGAGCGAATTTTAGCGATATTACGGAGATGAAAGAAGGCCGTTTTAGTAACGCTTTTAATGTGTGACTCAAAGGAGAGAGTTGGGTCGAAGATAATACCCAGATTTTTTACAGAGTCACCTTGTTTTATTATTTGGTTGTCAAATGTTAAAGTTGTATTATTAAATAGAGGTCGGTGTCTAGCAGGACCGATAATAAGCATTTCCGTTTTTTTGGCATTAAGTTGCAAAAAGACTCTACAGCAGGGGTCACCAACCTTTTTGAAAGCAAGAGCTACTTCTTGGGTACTGATTAATGGCAAGGGCTACCAGTTTGATACACACTTAAATAAAATGCCAGAAATAGCCAATTTGCTCAATTTACCTTTAACTCTATGTTATTAATAACAATTAATGATATTTATCTTTGTGGAAACACTTATCATCTTAATGATTTCTCACAATAAATATATATTTTTGATGACATGTTTTAAATAAGTTAAAAGCCAATCTGCACTTTGTTAGAATATATAACACATTGGACCAAGCTATATTTCCAACAAAGACAAATCATTATTTCTTCCAGATTTTCCAGAACAAATTCTTTAAAAGAAATTCAAAAGACCTTGAAATAAGATTTAAATTTGATTCTACAGATTTTCTAGATTTGCCAGAATAATTTTTTGGAATTTTAATCATAAATTTAAAGAAATATATCACAAATATTCTTTGTCGGAAAAAAACAGAAGCTAAAATGAAGAATTAAATTGAAATTTATTCATTATTCTTTACAATAAAAAATTAAAAAAATACTTGAACATTGATTTAAATGGCCAGGAAAGAAGAGGAGGGAATTTTAAAGGTAAAAAGGTATATGTGTTTAAAACTCCTAAAATCATTTTTAAGGTTGTATTTTTTCTCTAAAATTTTCTTTCTGAAAGTTATAAGAAACAAAGTAGAAAAAGAAATGAATTTATTTAAACCAAGTCTTTAAAATATTTTCTTGGATTTTCAAATTCTATTTGAGTTTTGTCTCTCTTGGAATTAAAAATGTCGAGACCAGCTTGCTAGTAAATAAATACAATTTAAAAAATAGAGGCAGCTCACTGGTAAGTGCTGCTATTTGAGCTATTTTTAGAACAGGCCAGCGGGCGACTCATCTGGTCCTTACGGGCACCGCGTTGGTCTATGCATTTTCTACCACTTGTCCCTTTTTGGGCTCGGTGGGGCCTATCTCAGCTACATTCGGGCAGAAGGCGGGGTACACCCTGGACAAGTTGTCAACTCATCGCAGGGTCAACACAGATAGACAACAGTCACACTCTAGGGCAGGGGTGTCCAAACTTTTTCCACTGAGGGCCTTCACGTGGAAAAATGAAAGCGTGCGGCGGCCATTTTGATGTTTTGTCATTTTCATACCAGTACAAAATTGTATGAATTTAAAAAATATATATATTTTACCTTTAAGGGACCCGGGGATCATAAAGGGTCTCAATCATTAAAATTTTTTAAATAAGTCAAATTATTATTATCAATATTTTTTATTTAACGCTGACAATACATCTCTATATCAACTTCAAGTTCCATCCATCCATCCATCATCTTCCGCTTATCCGAGGTCGGGTCGCGGGGGCAGCAGCCTAAGCAGGGAAGCCCAGACTTCCCTCTCCCCAGCCACTTGGTCTAGCTCTTCCCGGGGGATCCCGAGGCGTTCCCAGGCCAGCCAGGAAACGTAGTCTTCCCAACGTGTCCTGGGTCTTCCCCGTGGCCTCCTACCGGTTGGACGTGCCCTAAACACATCCCTAGGGAGGCGTTCGGGTGGCATCCTGACCAGATGCCCGAACCACCTCATCTGGCTCCTCTCAATGTGGCTTCAAGTTGTTATAAAGTAATACAAAAAAAGGTTTAATGGCTTTTCTGTCAAAAACTACTTATTTTTTTTATATTAAAACTGAAATATGCAGTATTTAGTAATTAAAGCCCTAAAAGATCAATAAGTAGCTAAAGCACTGCGGATTGCGAATGGACGCTCACCGCTAACCATGTCTTAGAGCACCTCTCTCTGAGGGTGTTTCTGTGTTAGAACACCATCTTTATCGTTAGTTTTCAAGCCAAAATGCGTACGTTCTCCCTTTTTTGTCTACACACTGTCTGCTCGTAAGTACTCTGTGATAACGCACTGCTGAACATGCTCCTCTGCTCGTAAAACCAGCAATGTCACGGCGTGACGACGACGCGGGCGTAAGGGGGGTACGGGACCGCTACGTTTCAGAGATTGCGGTACGATGCTAATACCGGTATAGCGTACAACCCTATCTGGTATTGCAATTTTTTTTCCCGACATAGCCTTGCCATGTCATGTACTGTCCTATTTTAATGTTTTATTAACGTTTTGCATTAAAAAATAGCTTACATAGAAGCAAAAGGGAACAAGAATATAAAGATGAACAAGGAGTAGATTTAAAACAAATAAAGAGTATTATCGCCACAATTTCAACCTCTTTCATTCTTCTGTTATTGCATGGAAAGGTGCACGGGGACGCCACTACTCCCATCCTTTAAGGTTTGTTTAATAAACATAGAATTTGAAACTTTTTTTTTTTAAACAAGGTACATTTTTTTGTCTTGTCCAGCCACTCAGGCAAAACATATTGTTGATGTAAATAAAATTAAATAGAGTTTTATTGCCATTATTACAGTGAACGGGTTCAAAGAACAACAAAATTGGAGCAGATCCCCTCAAGTGCATACACAATAATATAGTAATATAGATAGAAAATAAGATTTTTTTAAAAATGCACATATATATATATATATATATATATATATATCCACACACATACATATACCTATATATATGCATATATATACATATATACACATACATACATATATACATACACATATATACTGTATATGTATACACATACATATATATACATATACATCCATACATGTATACATATATACACACATATACAGATATATACATACACATATATATACACATATATACATACATATATACACATATACATACATATATACACATAGACATACATATATGCATACATAAACATATATACATATATATATACACACATACATACATATATACATACATATATACCGTATATGTATACATATATACATACATACGCATATATACACACATATACAGATATATACATACACATATATACATACATATATATACACATACATACATACATATATACACATATAGACATACATATATGCATACATATACATATGTACATATATATATGCACATATATACACAAATACATACATATATACATACATACATATATACACATATATACACACATACATACATATATACATACATATATACTGTATATGTATACATATATACATACGCATATATACACACATATACAGATATATACATACACATATATACATACATATATACACATATAGACATACATATATGCATACATATACATATGTACATATATATATGCACATATATACACACATACATACATATATACATACATATATACTGTATATGTATACATATATACATACATACGCATATATACACACATATACAGATATATACATACATATATATATGTATATATTAGGGGTGGGCAAATTAGTGCGTTAATTATGAGTTAACTCATCAATCTATTAACGCCGACAATTATTTTATCGCACATTTGCGTATGTTGTTTACATGCTTTTATTTTGTTAACGCCTTTTCTTAACAAGATGGCGTCGCCCGGCGTCGAGGGGCTCTTGGTAAAGATGGAACATTTGGCAAAAATACCGGACAATTCTGCAAATGTCCTGGCTGGCTTACAGCGTGGTCACTCCGGGATCACTTACGACCGCCAGACAATTCTGGATGTGGATAGATCGGGCCGTTTTGGACTGAATGAGGCGTGCTTGCTAGAGCGGCTAGCTAGCATGGGAATACTTTGCCGGCTACATCCAGCGGCCTGTGAAGCAGCGGAGTATATGTGTTGTCTGTCTATTTATGAATAATGCAGACCAGGAGTGTTGGCTGACTTCTTAACGTTTGCTTTCAGAGCGTGCATATCACAACATACAAGATATCGTCATGGCGACACAACCTATACATGCTCCTCACTCCTGTTGCATGCTGGGTAGGGTAGTTCTTTTTCCCCCTGGCTCATAACATCACAATATAGTACCATGTATATGATGCCTTCAGTTTATCAAAGCACCAAGCAAACAATCGGAAAATTCCCATCATGTCAATTCCTAGATATGGTCATAATTATTTTAAGTGCACTACGCAGAATAAACACAACATTATTAATATTGCTAGTAAGGATAATTTGATCCAAAATTCCCTAAAACAGCCCACTACCTATAATATAGGTTTTTTAAACATAAGATCCCTGATAAAAAAAAATGTTTCTGCTGTTACCTCAGAAATTGCCTGTTCAGATGTTATGATTGTGGCTCAGAGATTTGTATGTAGATTATATTTATTTTCCATAACAAACAAGATAACTTAAATACCCTGGCAGTGGCAATAAGCTTAAATGTTTGTATTTACATTTTTGGAGTTGATTTTCATCAAATATGCTATTTAACTGCTACTGTTTAACAAGGACTGATTTAAATTGTGTTTGCACAACAAATGTTTTGGCGCTTTTGTTCATGTGGGAGAATATTCCAATAAAGGTGCACTACACACTACTTTTGAATTCATTATTGGGCTTTGCGTATAAAATGCAGTTAATCGCGATTAATCAGAGAAATAGTGCAATTAACTTTGATTAAAATTTTTAATCGTTGCCCAGCCCTAATATATACACATATATACACATATAGACAAACATATATGCATACATATACATATATATATATATATATATATATATATATATATATATATATATACATATATATATATATATATATATATATATATATATATACACATACATACATATATATACATACATACATGTATACATATATACATACATATATAAATATATACATACATATACATATACATACATAGATATATATACACATATACACACATACATACATGTACACACATATATATACACAAAATGAACATTTACACATATATACACATATACACACATACATACATGTACACACATATATATACACAAAATACACATTTACACATATATACACATATACACATATATATATATATATATATATATATATACACACATATATACACACACATACATACATACATCTATACATATATACACATTTTTTTTTTTTACATATGTGCATACAGTATATACACATATACCGTATTTCCTTGAATTTCCGCCAGGGCGCTACTTGATTTAAAACCTCTTCTCACTCCTGCGCTTACCAAGGGCATGCGGTAAAAGTAAGCATGCGCTAATCATTTCAAAACCTTTTCTCACTCCGGCACTTACCAAAGGTATGCAGTAAACATTTAAGTGTGATGTAAGCTTGGACCTTAAATCCTACTGAATAACTCTTAATCTTCTTCCTGTTATGCGATTTCAAATTACCGGTACTGAAATCAGCCTCCTCCATTTTGAAAATGATGGCAGGGGAAGTGTCACTCATGACGTCACCAGTTTGACCAGGCGGCAATACTAAGCATGCGCTAAATATTTCGGGAAGCGAGTTTGACCCGGCAGTAATTCAAGGCAGGCGCATACTGTATGCCCTGCGGCAATTCAAGGAAATACGGTATATGTACATATATACATGTATACATATAAATATACACATATTTACATATACAAATATGTATGTGCATATCTGTAGATGTAAATATGTGTGTATGTATAGATGAGGGGTGTCAAACTCATTTTAGATGGGGGGCCACATGGAGACAAAAATCTACTCCCAAGTGGGCCAAACTGGTAAAATCATGGCACGATAACTTAAAAATAAAGACAACTTCAGATTGTTTTCTTTGTTTAAAACTCGAACAAGCACATGAAATGCAGTGACACGGACCACAGCTGAGGAACAGATCCTTTTCGGAGCACCTCATGGCTCAACTATGTTTATGAAACACTGGTTCATGATACTGTATGGTTATTGCGTCCTTGTACAACAAAACATGTCAGTCATGAAAGTGTCTTTGAGGGCCAGCTGTTAGCGCAGCATGTTGTCCCCGGTGGGGATGAGCTTCCAGAACAGTCCACCGAGTGGTCCTGGTGGCAGAGGTGGGTCTGAGTGGGTGATGATTGCTTGGTCTCCCAACAGGAGTCCCCCCCCCCCCCCCCCCCCCCCCACATGACCTAGAAGCTTTGTTTGGAACCCTTCTTTGTCGGCTCCTCTTTCACGAGCTGCCAGCCACATTTGTCGTGTCGTCTTTTATGGAAATCCTTCACTGTTGTGTGTGTGTCCTCAGACTACGCCCTGCAGGTGCACACAGTGCAGGTACACACACACACGCACACACACACAAACAAACATGACACACGCACACACAAACATGCTAAGGTCAGTCATGCCATAGACCTTGAACGCTCTGCTTTGGCCGTCACCTGTCTAAAACTGTTAACCTTTTGTGGTTCAACAAACACTTAAACTAAACGCAACACACACACACATTGCACACACACACACACACACATTGCACACACACACTGAGAGCTGCATTGCAGTGATAACGTCCTGATTCTCTTGTGGCGCACATCAAGTGCCTGACTCACAGCAACACATATAAAATATGAATAAGTGCTGACCAATCACACTTTAGCATTTTGATGAATTGCGATTAGTCGCAGTAAATTACAAAAGATTCCTAACATTTTTGACACAAATGACAATTTTTTTTAGTCAGAATGTCACGCTTAAATGTAAAATGTCCTTTCGTCGAAAATACAGTTGGGGTTTATTTTCAAGTGAAATTTGTGTGTGAAGTTAACCCTCCCCCACTTTGTCCAAATCTCACCTAAACGTGTCTTAACACATTAGTGCTGCAAAAATATTTGTTTGTGCGGGAATAATCCTACCGCCACCATGCTTGACGGTAGGTGTGGTGTTCCTGGGATTAAAGGACTCGCCTTTTCTCCTCCAAACATATTGTTAAAGTTAAAGTACCAATGATTGTGGTACTTGAAATATCATTTATTTATATACAAGTTCATTAAGTTTGTACATAGAGTGAACAAGGAAGTTCGAGCTCAGAGTAATTTATGATTTAAAGAAAAGGGGTGGGATTAAATGAGTGTGTACTTCTTCTCACTCCTTTTCAAATATGTAAAAAAAAAAAAAAAAAAAAAAAAGTCGAACGCTCATTTTTTTGTTTTTTTGTTTTTTTATTCTCCATTGTTTTTGTTTTGTTTTTTTGCATATTTGAAATAAAAAATATATCAATCAATAAATCAATTGTCACACACACACACTAGGTGTGGCGAAATTATTCTCTGCATTTGACCCATCACCCTTGATCACCCCCTGGGAGGTGAGGGGAGCAGTGAGCAGCAGCAGTGCCACGCCCGGGAATCATTTTTGGTGATTTAACCCCCAATTCCAACCCTTGATGCTGAGTGCCAAGCAGGGAGGTAATGGCTCCCGTTTTTATAGTCTTTGGTATGACTCGGCCGGGGTTTGAACACACGACCTACCCATCTCAGGGCGGACACTCTAACCCAGGGGTCGGGAACCTTTTTGGCTGAGAGAGCCAAGAAGCCAAATATTTTAAAATGTATTTCCGTAAGAGCCATATAATATTTTTTTTAACACTGAACACAACTAAACGCGTTCATTTTTAAGTAAGACCAACATTTCCAGAGTATAATAGGTCTTTTATTCTTTGTATTAACATTGTTATTCTGAAGTTAACTGTGGAGGGGCGTGGCCTGCGGGCCTGCAGCAAAGCGGGATGTTGCCAGGACCGGCCTCGAAATCAGCGACAGGTACGTAGACGGCCCACCTGGGCCTTGTTATCTAATCACCTGTCGCTCTGTTATAAGCAGCAGCCAGGAGGAGAGACGGGATTGAGGCTGGAGCCAGAGCGCGAGTGAGGACGAAAGAGAAAAAGACAATTGCTGGAAAGCACCTGAGAGAAAAATAAAATAAAACAATATTGTAACCCTAAAACAGGCTCTTGGTGGTCTGAAGAACCCCCACACTAACCAATAATAAATAAATTACTTCTTACCATTAACACAACTTCTTGAACATAAAAAAAGCATGAGAATGTTTTATATTTTGAACGTTACTTTTAACACTGTGATTACCAGTGGAATTATTCATTACTTATGGTGTTAAGAAATGTCAGCTCAGATTTATCTGAGAGCCAGATGCAGTCATCAAAAGAGCCACATCTGGCTCTAGAGCCATAGGTTCCCTACCCCTGCTCTAACCCATGGGTGTCAAACTCTAGATTATTTTGGCCCTTGAGGCAATATCAAATTAACATTAGATCTGGCCCGCCGGTATTATAACACGGCATTCACCGCTAATACTCATACTTACCAACCCTCCCGATTTTCCCGGGAGACTCCCGAATTTCAGTGCCCTTGCCGAAAATCACCCGGGGCAACCATTCTCCCGAATTTCTCTCGATTTCCACCCAAACAACATCATTGGGGACGTGCCTTTAGGCACTGCATTCAATGTCCTCTACAACCTGTCGTCCTGTCCGCTTTTTCTCCATACAAACGTTGTGTCGGCCCAGTCACATACCATATGTGGACTTTACACACAAGCAAGAGAATGCAAGGCATACTTGGTCAACAGTCATACATGTCACACTGAGGGTGGCCGTTTAAACAACTTTAACACTGTTACAAATATGCGCCACACTGTGAACCCACACCAAACAAGAATGACAACCACATTTAGAGAGAACATCTGCACCGTAACAGAACATAAACACAACAGAACAAATACCCAAAACTCTTCCGGGATGCTACAATATTTGAAAATCGATTTTGCATGTCACTATAAAGTTATACAAGCCTTGCTCGTTCAATATTCAATGCAAAACTTGTTTGGGTCCCTATTAGAAGGTTCATTTGTTCAACCTTGGCCCGCGGCTTTGTTCAGTTTAACATTTTGGCCCACTCTGTATTTGAGTTTGACTCCCCTGCTCTAACCACTAGGCCACTGAGTAGATATTGCTGGGTATTGTGGCCAAACAGCTCCATTTTTGTTTCATCTGACCACAGAACTTTCCTCCAGGAGGTCTTATCTTTGTCCTTGTGATGTCAGATGTAACAAAAATGGCCACAATATGTATACGTATATGTGTATATATGTATAAACATGTATACATATATACTTATATACGTATAAATGTATATGTGTATAAATGTATATACGAATATGTGTATATATGTATATGTGTATGTACATATATATGTATATATACGATATGATGGAAATCAAGTGTTAGATTAATACTTAAAAAAATAACGGTGGAGAGACTAGCTCTCCCAGCTGGACTGGGAACGTCACTGGATCGGACAAAGTAGCTGGGGAGAAGGAAGTCCGGGTTTCTCTGCTTGGGCTGCTGCCCCCGCGACCCGAATTAGGAGAAGCTTTTCAAGTCGGATAGATGGCTGGCCCATTTTTGGGGGTTAAACACAAACATAGTTTCTTATTTCGTGCAATAAAAATGGTATATTACCGTATTTGATAGACAATTAATACATGATGTGCCACTTCGGTCCAGTGGTTGGTGCCGATCAAGATGTTTTACAAAATATAACCAGCTTTTCTACAATGCTTTGTGCACATTTCTGCCATGTTTCTTACTGACAGGATGCAGTGCGTCTCCCATAACAATGTGACCTCGGACTATGTTAAGGTAACGTATGGAGTTCCCCAGGGTTCGGTCCTTGGCCCTGCACTCTTCAGCATCTACATGCTGCCGCTAGGTGACATCATACGCAAATACGGTGTTAGCTTTCACTGTTATGCTGATGACACCCAACTCTACATGCCCCTAAAGCTGACCAACACGCCGGATTGTAGTCAGCTGGAGGCGTGTCTTAATGAAATTAAACAATGGATGTCCGCTAATTTTTTGCAACTTAACGCCAAAAAAACGGAAATGCTGATTATCGGTCCTGCTAGACACCGACCTCTATTTAATTATACAACTCTAACATTTGACAACCAAACAATTAAACAAGGCGACACGGTAAAGAATCTGGGTGTTATCTTCGACCCAACTCTCTCCTTTGAGGCACACATTAAAAGCGTTACTAAAACGGCCTTCTTTCATCTCCGTAATATCGCTAAAATTCGCTCCATTCTGTCCACTAAAGACGCTGAGATCCTTATCCATGTGTTTGTTACGCCTCGTCTCGATTACTGTGACGTATTATTTTCGTGTCTCCCCATGTCTAGCATTAAAAGATTACAGTTGGTACAAAATGCGGCTGCTAGACTTTTGACAAGAACAAGAAAGTTTGATCACATTACGCCTATACTGTATATACCTTTATATACATATATACATACATATATACCTATACTGTATATACCTTTATATACATATATACATACATATATACCTATACTGTATATACCTTTATATACATATATACATACATATATACCTATACTGTATATACCTTTATATACATATATACATACATATATACCTATACTGGCTCACCTGCACTGGCTTCCTGTGCACTTAAGATGTGACTTTAAGGTTTTACTAATTACGTATAAAATACTACACGGTCTAGCTCCATCCTATCTTGCCGATTGTATTGTACCATATGTCCCGGCAAGAAATCTGCGTTCAAAAGACTCCGGCTTATTAGTGATTCCTAGAGCCCAAAAAAAGTCTGCGGGCTATAGAGCGTTTTCCGTTCGGGCTCCAGTACTCTGGAATGCCCTCCCGGTAACAGTTCGAGATGCCACCTCAGTAGAAGCATTTAAGTCTCACCTTAAAACTCATCTGTATACTCTGGCCTTTAAATAGAACTCCTTTTTAGACCAGTTGATCTGCCGCTTCTTTTCTTTTTCTCCTCTGTCCCCCCCTCCCATGTGGAGGGGGTCCGGTCCGATGACCATGGCTGTCCAGAGTCGGGACCCAGGATGGACCGCTCGCCTGTGTATCGGTTGGGGACATCTCTACGATGCTGATCCGACTCCGCTTGGGATGGTTTCCTGTGGACGGGACTCCCACTGCTGTCTTGGATCCGCTTTGAACTGAACTCTCGCGGCTGTGTTGGAGCCACTATGGATTGAACTTTCACAGTATCATGTTAGACCCGCTCGACATCCATTGCTTTCGGTCCCCTAGAGGGGGGGGGGGGCTTGCCCACTTCTGAGGTCCTCTCCAAGGTTTCTCATAGTCATCATTGTCACTGGCGTCCCACTGGGTGTGAGTTTTCCTTGCCCTTTTGTGGGTTCTTCCGAGGATGTTGTAGTCGTAATAGTTTGTGCAGTCCTTTGAGACATTTGTGATTTAGGGCTATATAAATAAACATTGATTGATTGATTGATTTTTTTTTTTTTTGTGTGTGTCGTCGTGATTTCAAATCCACGCCAACGGAATCCTTTGCAGCCCAAATGTTGTTACCTTCCGAACATTCCAACCTTGAGGAGTTAGTCAAGGCATGCCCACAAAGAAATACACTGGCCCACATTTCTGATACCACAGCAGAGGAATGAGGAAGGCGAGGGTATGGAAGCTGTGAGAAAGTTCTATTGTGAACAGAAGTCGGTTCACATGTGCGAGCCATGTGAACGTTTTATAGAGCACTTTGAAGGCCTGCTTGGTCTACACTCAGTGGTTCCTACTAGGATTGCGCAATGTGGATGATATAACCACAGGGTGTATTATAATGTGGTAATGACACATCCTCGCTGTGCTCTGCAAAGCCAACAAACGTGTTTTCACCGTCATGCAGCATTCTCGCTCGTGGCTAACGTCCCTCCACAGTGCAAAACCAAGTCCGTAATCCTTGCATCCGTGGCTGAAAATAAACTACCGGTATGTTTCTTTCATGTATCGTTATCACTGGAGGACGAGGAATAGCTAAACATTCTACATGCAAGCTACAGCTTTTGAATGTAAACAATCGTGTTGAAGCGCCGGTCCATTTCCTACCGCTTGTCCCTCTCTCAGCTTCTCACAAAAACACACAACATTCACACTCACTTTCACACATGAGGGACCATTTTTAGTGTTGCTTGTCAGCCCATGTGGAGGCACGTAGATAAGACCGCCCACAAAATGGTGTATCCTGAAGAGACTGTCAGAAAGCGGCTGGCTGGTGGTCCGTAAAAAAATAATCGATGTAACATTTTGACCAAAAAACCGACATTAGAATGTTATGTCGACCACAAGGAAGTGTAAAAATAAAAATAAACACAACAATTAAAGCAGTGATTCCGTAGCAGTGGTATGTGTACCACTAGTGGTATGTGTACCACTAGTGGTATGTGTACCACTAGTGGTACACATACCACTAGTGGTTCGTGTACCACAAGTGGTATGTGTACCACTAGTGGTATGTGTACCACTAGTGGTTCATGTACCACTAGTGGTATGTGTACCACTAGTGGTATGTGTACCACTAGTGGTTCGTGTACCACTAGTGGTTCGTGTACCACTAGTGGTTCGTGTACCACTAGTGGTTCGTGTACCACTAGTGGTTCGTGTACCACTAGTGGTTCGTGTACCACTAGTGGTTCGTGTACCACTAGTGGTTCGTGTACCACTAGTGGTTCGTGTACCACTAGTGGTTCGTGTACCACTAGTGGTTCGTGTACCACTAGTGGTTCGTGTACCACTAGTGGTTCGTGTACCACTAGTGGTTCGTGTACCACTAGTGGTTCGTGTACACTAGTGGTATGTGTACCACTAGTGGTATGTGTACCACTAGTGGTTCGTGTACCACTAGTGGTACACATACCACTAGTGGTTCGTGTACCACTAGTGGTTCGTGTACCACTAGTGGTTCGTGTACCACTAGTGGTATGTGTACCACTAGTGGTATGTGTACCACTAGTGGTTTGTGTACCACTAGTGGTATGTGTACCACTAGTGGTATGTGTACCACTAGTGGTATGTGTACCACTAGTGGTTCGTGTACCACTAGTGGTTCGTGTACCACTAGTGGTTCGTGTACCACTAGTGGTTCGTGTACCACTAGTGGTTCGTGTACCACTAGTGGTTCGTGTACCACTAGTGGTTCGTGTACCACTAGTGGTTCGTGTACCACTAGTGGTTCGTGTACCACTAGTGGTATGTGTACCACTAGTGGTTCGTGTACCACTAGTGGTTCGTGTACCACTAGTGGTTCGTGTACCACTAGTGGTTCGTGTACCACTAGTGTTTTTTTATTTATTTTATTTGTATACAAGTTTTTCTTTCAAATTGTATTTATTGTATTTGTGTTTTATTGTTGTACGGTTTCTTTTTCTGTGATATGGTTCACCCTGGGTCTGAAATAAAATGACGACAACTAGTATTCTATCTTTATTTGTCGTTATTTGTACTTTCTGAATGAATGATATAATAATCAATCATTGGTGTTTATTTTCAATCTATCAAGATTTAAAAAAAAATATCAAAATGACATCTGGACTTCCATGCTTAGGCTGCTGCCCCCGCGACCCGACCTCAGATAAGCGGAAGAAGATGGATGGATTTGATTTATGTAGTTTGCTCATTTTCCTTAACTGATAGATAGACAGTGCTTTATTGATAACTTCAGGACAGTTCCCTCAGGAAAATTACAATTCCAGCAGCACTGTACAGAATTGAGATTGAATTTAAAGAGAAAACGTAATTAATGGGGGTTGAAAATGTAAATAAAATAGAAAATAAAAATAAAAAGCAACAATAATAATAATAATATAACAGTAAAAAATAAGAATATAACAAGAGAAACTATGTAGTAGTGACCATGACCATGGGATCTCATAAACGTTGTGGCTTGTGCAGCCCTTTGAGACAATTGTGATTTAGGGCTATATAAGTCAACTTTGATTGATTGATTGTGAAAATATATTGCACTGTTAATTGCACTGTTTTGTGTTGCAGTTTATTTCAGTGTTGTTAATATTTGTGCATCCTCTTTCATTCTACTACCCCCCTCCATCCCAGAGAGGAGTTGTACAGTGATGCACTAACATGTCATTTTTATTATTATTATTTTTTTACATACACATTTACATACGGGGAAGACCCAGGACACGTTGGGAAGACTATGTCTCCCAGCTGGGCCTGGGAACCCCTCGGGATCCCCCGGGAGGAGCTGGACGAAGTTTGCTGGGGAGAGGGAAGTCTGGGGCTTCCCTGCTTATGCTGCTGCCCCCGCGACCCAAGCAAGATGGATGGATGAATGGCATGTGTAGCATAGTCTACAAAGATACAAAAAAATTGCTTTTGCGACAGCTAGTGGACACATTCAGAACAGCAGTTTATTTCATTATAAAAAATTGGTCTCATTATTATCCTTAGCAAAGTAACCGCACGGGCCGTACATTTGACACCCCCGGTATATCAATCAATCAATGTTTACTTATATAGCCCTAAATCACTAGTGTCTCAAAGGGCTGCACAAACCACCACGACATCCTCGGTAGGCCCACGTAAGGGCAAGGAAAACTCACACCCAGTGGGACATCGGCGACAATAATGACTATGAGAACCTTGGAGAGGAGGAAAGCAATGGATGTCGAGCGGGTCTAACATGATACTGTGAAAGTTCAATCCATAATGGATCCAACACAGTCGCGAGAGTCCAGGCCAAAGCGGATCCAACACAGCAGCGAGAGTCCCGTTCACAGCGGAGCCAGCAGGAAACCATCCCAAGCGGAGGCGGATCAGCAGCGCAGAGATGTCCCCAACCGATACACAGGCAAGCAGTACATGGCCACCGGATCGGACTGGACCCCCTCCACAAGGGAGGGGGGGACATAGGAGAAAGAAAAGAAGCGGCAGATCAACTGGTCTAAAAAGGAGGTCTATTTAAAGGCTAGAGTATACAGATGAGTTTTAAGGTGAGACTTAAATGCTTCTACTGAGGTAGCCCCTCGAACTGTTACCGGGAGGGCATTCCAGAGTACTGGAGCCCGAAATGAAAACGCTCTATAGCCCGCAGACTTTTTTTGGGCTTTGGGAATCACTAATAAGCCGGAGTCCTTTGAACGCAGATTTCTTGCCAGGACATATGGTACAATACAATCGGCAAGATAGGATGGAGCTAGACCGTGTAGTATTTTATACGTAAGTAGTAAAACCTTAAAGTCACATCTTAAGTGCACAGGAAGCCAGTGCAGGTGAGCCAGTACAGGCGTAATGTGATCAAACTTTCTTGTTCTTGTCAAAAGTCTAGCAGCCGCATTTTGTACCAACTGTAATCTTTTAATGCTAGACATGGGGAGGCCCGAAAATAATACGTTACAGTAGTCGAGGCGAGACGTAACAAACGCATGGATAATGATCTCAGCGTCTTTAGTGGACAGAATGGAGCGAATTTTAGCGATATTACGGAGATGAAAGAAGGTCGTTTTAGTAACGCTTTTAATGTGTGCCTCAAAGGAGAGAGTTGGGTCGAAAATAATACCCAGATTCTTTACCGTGTCGCCTTGTTTAATTGTTTGGTTGTCAAATGTTAGAGTTGTATTATTAAATAGAGTTCGGTGTCAAGCAGGACCGATAATCAGCATTTCCGTTTTTTTGGCGTTGAGTTGCAAAAAGTTAGCGGACATCCATTGTTTAATTTCATTAAGACACGCCTCCAGCTGACTACAATCCGGCGTGTTGGTCAGCTTTAGGGGCATGTAGAGTTGGGTGTCATCAGCATAACAGTGAAAGCTAACACCAATATGATGTTTACTTCCCATGAGATTTGGCGCAATAAATGACATTACATATATCAGAATCAGAATAGTTTTTATTGCCATTGTTTGAGAACGGGTTCACAAACTAGGAATTTTTCTGGGTGTAATCGTGCAACATAAAACACATAACACCGAATAGAATAACATGAGCTGTGACTCATATCACAACGGGTAGAAAATGGATGGATGGATATAACATAGCATTACAGTGGTTCACAAATGGGGGTACGTGTACCTCCGGCGGTACTTGAAGGTATGCCAAGCGGAACGTGAGATTTTTAAAAAGTATTCTGAAAATAGCAACAATTCAAAAATCCTTTATAAATATATTTATTGAATAATACTTCAACAAAATATGAATTTTGCGAAAAGAAAAGCAACAATGCAATATTCAGTGTTGACAGCTAGATTTTTTTGTGGACATGTTCCATAAATATTGATGTTAAAGATTTCTTTTTTTGTGAAGAAATGTTTAGAATTAACTTCATGAATCCAGATGGATCTCAATTACAATACCTAAAGAGGGCACTTTAAGTTGATGATTACTTATATGTGTGGAAATTTTTATTTATAATTGAATCAGTTGTCTATTTTTCAACATTTTTTTATTTATTTTTTTCCATATAGTTCAAGAAAGACCACTACAAATTAGCAATATTTTGCACCGTTATAAAATGTAATAAATCATAAACTGATGACATAGTGCTGTATTTTACTACTTTATCTCTTTTTTTCAACCAAAAATGCTTTGCTCTGATTAGGCCAGGGGTGTCCAAACTTTTTCCACTGAGGGCCGCGCACTGAATAATCAAAGCATTTATTTTAAAAACCAATACAATATATGTATAAAAAAATATACATTTAGGCCTCCACTCAGCCTTGATCCCAGGGACCCCAAAGGGTTTTGGTAAAAATAAAATGTTAAAAATGTGTCATTATTCAGTATTATTCTTTTTATTATTATTCAAGTTTTAAATCTCTAGATCAACATTAGGTCTATCTGTCAATATGACGTTTTTAAAGATTTAAGTTGTATGCTCTTTTTGTCAAAGAAAACCATGTTTTTTTATTGAAAAAAAAACACAAAATATGCAATATTTTCACCCAATAAAATTTTAAAGTAGAATGTCTCTCCCTTGTGGAGGGGGTCCGGTCCGATACGGTGGCCATGTACTGCTTGCCTGTGTATCGGTTGGGGACATCTCTGCGATGCTGATCCGCCTCCGCTTGGGATGGTTTCCTGCTGGCTCCGCTGTGAACGGGACTCTCGCTGCTGTGTTGGATCCGCTTTGGACTGGACTCTCGCGACTGTGTTGGATCCATTGTGGATTGAACTTTCACAGTATCATGTTAGACCCGCTCGACATCCATTGCTTTCCTCCTCTCCAAGGTTCTCATAGTCATCATTGTCACCGACGTCCCACTGGGTGTGAGTTTTCCTTGCCCTTATGTGGGCCTACCGAGGATGTCGTGGTGGTTTGTGCAGCCCTTTGAGACACTAGGGATTTAGGGCTATATAAGTAAACATTGATTGATTGATTGAATGTTTGAGATTTTATAATAATGGGAGCCAGAAAAAGGTCAACAACTCATAACACCATTGATTTTAATTCAATATTATTTTTTGTGCAATGACACTTAAAAACAAAACACACTGATCCAAATGGGTCCTACTCATTAAAGAGTTAAAAAAAAAAAAAGATATATATTTTTTTTACTGTTTACTTTGAACACAATGGTCTCGAGATCAACTTCAGATATATCCGTCAATTATAGTATTTTTTTTTTGTTTATGTTTTTTCTTTGTTCGCTTTAGGCCATTCTTTAAAAAAACAAACAAAAAAAAACCACCTCAGTTTTTTATATGGCAAACACAAAATATCCGACATTTGCCCCAAAAAAGATCTCAAAGTGGAATATTTAAAGGCCTACTGAAATGAGATGTTCTTATTTAAAGGGGGATAGCAGGTCCATTCTATGTGTCATACTTAATCATTTGGCCATATTGCCATATTTTTGCTGAAAGGATTTAGTAGAGAACATCCACGATAAAGTTTGCAACTTTTGGTCGCTAACAGAAAAGCCCTGCCTTGACCGGAAGTCTCAGACGATGACGTCACGGGTTGTCAGTCTCCTCACATCCTCACATTGTTTTTAATGGGAGCCTCCAACAAAAAGAGCAATTCGGACCGAGAAAACGACAATTTCCCCATTAATTTGAGTGAGGATGAAAGATTCGTGTTTGAGGATATTGATAGCGACGGATTAGAAAAAAATGAAAACAAAAAATCTAGTTAAAAAAAAAGACGATTGCATTGGGACGGATTCAGATGTTTTCAGACACATTTACTCGGATAATTCTGGGAAATCCCTTATCTTTCTATTGTGTTGCTAGTGTTTTAGTGAGTTTAATAGTACCTGATGTTAAGTGAAGTGAATTATATTTATATAGCGCTTTTCTCAAGTGACTCAAAGTGCTTTACATAGTGAAACCCAATATCTAAGTTACATTTAAAGCAGTGTGGGTGGCACTGGGAGCAGGTGGGTAAAGTGTCTTGCCCAAAGACACAACGGCAGTGACTAAGATGGCGGAAGCGGGGATCGAACCTGCAACCCTCAAGTTGCTGGCACGGCCACTCTACCAACCGAGCTATGCCGCCCCAGTCGGCATAGCTGATAGTCGGAAGGGTGTGTCCACAGGTGTTTTGAGACCAGTGTCTAATGGAAGTCGACGGCAGCTGTACGGACGGCACAAGCTCAGCTGATCTCCGGTAAGTGGCGACTTTTTACCACAATTTTCTCACCGAAAACTCCTGGTTGACATTTGGTCGGGATCCATGTTTGCTTGACCGCTCTGATCAATAGTAAAGCGTCACCTCCGGGAATTTTAAACTAGGAATCACCTTGTGATTACACCTGTACTGGCTCACCTGCACTGGCTTCCTGTGCACTTAAGATGTGACTTTAAGGTTTTACTACTTACGTATAAAATACTACACGGTCTAGCTCCATCCTATCTTGCCGATTGTATTGTACCATATGTCCCGGCAAGAAATCCGCGTTCAAAGGACTCGGGCTTATTAGTGATTCCCAAAGCCCAAAAAAAGTCTGCGGGCTATAGAGCGTTTTCCGTTCGGGCTCCAGTACTCTGGAATGCCCTCCCGGTAACAGTTCGAGATGCCACCTCAGTAGAAGCATTTAAGTCTCACCTTAAAACTCATTTGTATACTCTAGCCTTTAAATAGACTCCCTTTTTAGACCAGTTGATCTGCCGTTTCTTTTCTTTTTCTCCTATGTCCCACTCTCCCTTGTGGAGGGGGTCCGGTCCGATCCGGTGGCCATGTACTGCTTGCCTGTGTATCGGCTGGGGACATCTCTGCGCTGCTGATCCGCCTCCGCTTGGGATGGTTTCCTGCTGGCTCCGCTGTGAACGGAACTCTCGCTGCTGTGTTGGATCCGCTTTGGACTGGACTCTCGCGGCTGTGTTGGATCCATTATAGATTGAACTTTCGCAGTATCATGTTAGACCCGCTCGACATCCATTGCTTTCCTCCTCTCCAAGGTTCTCATAGTCATCATTGTCACCGATGTCCCACTGGGTGTGAGTTTTCCTTGCCCTTATGTGGGCCTACCGAGGATGTCGTGGTGGTTTGTGCAGCCCTTTGAGACACTAGTGATTTAGGGCTATATAAGTAAACATTGATTGATTGATTAATTGATTGTGTTTGTGTGGCTAAAAGCTAAAGCTTCCCAACTACATCTGGGGCGGCGTAGCTCGGTTGGTAGAGTGGTCGTGCCAGCAACTTGACGGTTGCAGGTTTGATTCCCGCTTCCGCCATCTTAGTCACTTCCGTTGTGTCCTTGGGCAAGACATTTTACCCACCTGCTCCCAGTGCCACACACACTGGTTTAAATGTAACATAGATATTGGGTTTCACTATGTAAAGCGCTTTGAGTCACTAGAGAAAAGCGCTATATAAATACAATTCACTTCATCTTTCTACTTTGACTTCTCCATTATTAATCGAACAAATTGCAAAAGATTAAGCAACACGGATGCCCAAAATACTGTGTAATTATGCGATTAAAGCAGATGACTTTTAGCTGTGTGTGTGCGCAGCGCTAATATTTCCAAACAGTCCGTGACGTCACGCGTACACGTCATCATTCCGCGACGTTTTCAACAAGAAACTCCCGGGAAATTAAAAATTGCAATTTAGTAAACTAAAAAGGCCGTATTGGCATGTGTTGCAATGTTAATATTTCATCATTGATATATAAACTATCAGACTGTGTGGTGGCTAGTAGTGGCTTTCAGTAGGCCTTTAATGTGACGTAATTGGAGCCTTGAATTTGGTCAATAATTCATAATTGATTCCATCCATCCATTTTCTACCGCTTATTCCCTTTTGGGGTCGCGGGGGGCGCTGGCGCCTATCTCAGCTACAATCGGGCGGAAGGCGGGGTATACCCTGGACAAGTCGCCACCTCATCGCAGGGCCAACACAGATAGACAGACAACATTCACACTCACATTCACACACTAGGGCCAATTTAGTGTTGCCAATCAACCTATCCCCAGGTGCATGTCTTTGGAAGTGGGAGGAAGCCGGAGTACCCGGAGGGAACCCACGCATTCACGGGGAGAACATGCAAACTCCACACAGAAAGATCCCGAGCCTGGATTTGAACCCAGGACTGCAGGAACTTCGTATTGTGAGGCAGGCGCACTAACCCCTCTGCCACCGTGAAGCCCAGAATTTTTTTTTATAAATAATACAATTGTCCTAGAGCAGGGGTCACCAACCCTTTTGAAACCAAGAGCTACTTCTTGGGTACTGATTTTTGCGAAGGGTTGTCATTTTGATACACACTTAAATAAATTGCCAGAAATAGCCAATTTGCTCAATTTACCTTTATAAATAAATCTATATATATAAAAAGATCCCGAGCCTGGATTTGAACCCAGGACTGCAGGAACTTCGTATTGTGAGGCAGGCGCACTAACCCCTCTGCCACCGTGAAGCCCATAATTGATTTTAATTCACTATTTTTTTTTTTAAAGAAAGAGACATGGCAGATTTGTGTTATTAGAGTAAACATTGCAACATGTTCTTGTTATATTTAACCTGTTTGCTCTTTTATACCACTTTTGGATGTTTTTTAAATTTTTTTCCATAGTATTTTTAAAATGTGCCGTGGGGCCGTTAAAAAATGGCCCCCGGGCCGCACTTTGGACACCACTGGATTAGAATTAAAACATGTTCACATGGGGTACATCACCGAAAAAAGGTTGAGAACCCCTGATATATTACATGACATGACATGCTACTTTGTGAATTAATATACGTGTCTATGAATGTGTACTATTTGATGCCAGGCCATTTTTAATGGATGCTTATTTTAGTATTTAATGCCGTGTTTATTTAGAGGAGTGTTAATGGCCGTTAGTGATCTATGCGCGCGCGTCAGTGCCATTGAGCAGGTGTAAACAGAAGCGCCCCCTAAAGGCCGCCGGCGGCACTGCAGCCCCCTGCTATACCGCGCTGTATGTCTCCTCGGCGTTCATTCACTAGAAGATGGCGGACTGCGCTCCACTATTAGATGAGGAACTCTCGTCATTCGTCTTCAATTACCTGACGGAGAACCCGGACAGCCAGGTAAGACTTCTATGGACGTTCGGGGACTTTGCCGGGGTTTCCTCCACACCGCTCGGACGCCTTGGCTTGTCACCGGGCGCGTGAGTTCCGAGAGGCCGGCGTGAGGGAGCCCTTCGCCGGCTTGACAGCGTGCATCTCGCCCGGCGTGTTTGCTGGAGCTCTACGGTGTCTTGGCGTGTGGCGTTCACGTGTCTTTCGGAGGTGGGACCTGCTGGTGTTGGTCAGGATAAATGTGCCCCCGGGGTGTGTGTGGGAGCTACGGCCGCCTGCCTGCCTCCTGTTGGCGGCTTTAGTGCGACTGTCGAGCCTCTCTTTTGGAAACTTTTTGACGCATTTTTATTGAAGTTGAGCGTGAATACGTCAGACGTGTACACGTGGTGGGAAGAGCCACCACGTTTCGTGACACACACACACACACACATATATATATATATATATATATATATATATATATATATACAAGATAAGCATGTGCTGTTTGTGCACAGGTGTGGAATAAAGCGCACGCTGGTGCATGTTGAGTGGGAGTGTTGCGTTCACGTCCACGCCGGCCCGAGCTGCGTGTCACGGCGCCCCGGGGTGATCCTGCACCCCACCGGGTGGAATTGCTGCAGTCAGACCGCCCGCGGCGCTCCCAAGTTAGGCAACCGAGAAACGGAAGGTGATGCAGCGTTCGAGTGCCCTCGACTATGTAAGGTGTCCAAAGTGCGGCCCGGGGGGCCATTTGCGGCCCGTAGCTAATCATTTACCGGCCCGCCACATATTCTGCAAAAAATTGCAAAATTGATAGTATTGCAAAATTAAAAAAAAAAAAAAAAACATTTAAAAAAAGTATAATGAGGTGAATTTTAATGAGAAAAAATGGCAGTGTTGACACAAAGCTGCCATGCAAGCAGTTTTCTTTATTTTCCATTGCTCAAAAAAAATTGTTATAATGAATTATTACTTAAAAATTATCACTTTAAAATGTTTTATGTGGAAAAAATATTCCATATGTTGTGTGGTTGCCGTATAAAAACATCAAAGTTTTTGACAAAAGAGCATAAAACAAACAAAATAATAGTTCAAACTTAAAATCGACAAGTTGATCTTGAAATTTAAGCGTTAAAAGTAAAAAAACAACAACTAATGAGTGGGGAACCTTTTGGATCTGAAATATATTTAGTAGGATTTTATTTAACTTTTCACTGTGATTACTCCATCCATTTTCTACCACGTATTCCCTTTGGGGTGACGGGGGGCGCTGGTGCCTATCTCAGCTACAATCGGGCTCAAAAAAATTGAATTATTAAAATCAATGGCGTCCTGCACTATTGATCTTTGAGGGCTTTAATTGCTAAATACAGGAACTCTCCGGAAGGAATCAATAAAGTACTATCTATCTATCTATCGATCTATCTATCTATCTATCTATCTATCTATCTAAATACTACATATTTCAGTTTTACTATAAAAAACAAAGTTGTCCTTGACAGAAAAGGCATAAAACCTTATTTGTTTTACTTTCTATCAACCTCAAGTTGATATAGAGATTTACTGTAAGCATTAAATAATAAAATAATAATAATAATTTGACTTATTTTTAACATTTTAGTGACTGAGACCCTCTATGCTCCCCAGGAGCTCTAAGGATAAAACAATCCATATATTTTGTTATGTTTGAAAGTGAAAAATATCAAAATGGCTCCGCATGCTTATATTTTTCCGTCTCTGGTGCTCTGTGGAAAAAGTTTGGACACCCCTGATGTAAGCGCTGCCTTCAGGATACGTAACAGTTTTCGTAATGGCTTCGGTTACATAACACGTGACGGGCGAGCTCTCACGATTGTTGTGCTTCCTGCTCTCCCCTCAATCTCTCCATAAGAGCGTGTGTTCATTCCGCAGCACCGGCCTATCGCGATTATTAAACGGATTGTCTTGTCAAGATGAGTCGGGACTCCGTGATGCGTTCAATGCACCTGGTTGCACCGACCTCCCTCCGCAACTTTGACAGCTCCACGCTTGTTACCGAAGCGGCCGAGTTGAGCCCCACGACGCGTCGCGCACACGTACACACGACGTGGACGCGACGTGATGTGTGTTGCGCCGCTGACGTGCGTGCGTGCGGGAAAACTGCAACGCAAGTCTTAAATCGGGCGTTTTCGAACGGTAGTTTGGCGGTGGTGCCTTTATTTTTTATAAATCTCAGGACAGAGCGGTAAGGGATCAGGGATATAATCCTCAACTTGCTCCTGACTGAAGGGCTGCGCATCTCAAACACGCACGACACAACCACACTGGCTGTCAGTGAGATCTATAGACCTTACACACACACACACACACACACACACACACACACACACACACACACACACACACACCTCCACTGCATCACTTTGTGGCAATGCTGTGAATGCATCATCTTTTAGAGCCGGTTAAAGTCCTACTGAAACCCACTACTAGCGACCACGCAGTCTGATACTTTATATGTCAATAATGAAATATTAACATTGCAACACATGCCAATACGGCCTTTTTAATTTACTAAATTGCAATTTTAAATTTCACGCGAAGTATCCTGTGACGTCACGGATTGTAGCGGACATTTTGATCCAGCACCGAACACAGCTATAAGTCGTCTGCTTTAATCGCATAATGACACAGTATTCTGGACATCTGTGTTGCTGAATATTTTGCAATTTGTTCAATCAATAATGGAGACGTCAAAGAAGAAAGATGTAGTTGGGAAGCGGTGCATTGCGGCCGCCTTTAGCAACACAAACACAGCCGGTGTTTCCTTGTTTACATTCCCGAAAGCTGACGGTGAAGCTTTACTATGGAACTAGGGACGGCGTGGCGCAGTGGGGAGAGTGGCCGTGCGCAACCCGAGCGTCCCTGGTTCAATTCCCACCTAGTACCAACCTCGTCACGTCCGTTGTGTCCTGTGCAAGACACTTCACCCTTGCTCCTGATGAGTGCTGGTTGGCGCCTTGCATGGCAGCTCCCTCCATCAGTGTGTGAATGTGTGTGTGAATGGGTAAATGTGGAAGTAGTGTCAAAGCGCTTTGAGTACTTTGAAGGTGGAAAAGCGCTATACAAGTACAACCCATTTATCATTTAACAGAGCGGTCAAGCGAACATGGTTCTCTACCACATGTCAACCGGCAGGTTTCGGTAAGATTATGGTGGTATTAAGTCGGCTCTTACCGTAGTTATGAGCGGAGGGCTTGCGCCGTGCCTCCTGCAGCTGCGGACTCTCTTGCCTCCTCCAACCAGCCGCCCCCGACCGTCGGATGCTTACACCGTGGAGGAGGGGAAAAAAATAAATCTCAGCCCGGCTGCCTTGCCTCGTCGAGAAACGTGGCTTCCATCGAAGACACTGGCGGTCACCACACCCCTTTCAGATACGACCATATAATCTCACTAAAACACTAGTAACACAATAAGCAGATAAGGGATTTTCCAGAATTATCGTAGTAAATGTGTGTTATAACATCTGAATCGCTCCCACTGTCCTGTTTTTTTTTTCTTCTTTCTAGTCCTTCACTCTCACTTTCCTCATTCACGAATCTTTCATCCTCCCTCAAGTTAATGGGGAAATCGTCGCTTTCTCGGTCCGAATCGCTCTCGCTGCTGGTGGCCATGATTGTAAACAATGTTCAGATGTGAGGAGCTCCACAACCCGTGACGTCACGCGCACATCCTCTGCTACTTCCGGTACAGGCAAGGCTTTTTTATTAGCGACCAAAAGTTGCGAACTTTATCGTGGATGTTCTCTACTAAATCCTTTCAGCAAAAATATGGCAATATCGCGAAATGATCAAGTATGACACATAGAATGGACCTGCTATCCCCGTTTAAAAAAGAAAATCTCATTTCAGTAGGTCTTTAAATATGTGTGTTGGGACTGTGGAAGCCTGTGATCTATTTATACCACACACACACACACACACACACACTGCACTGACCTTTCTGGTGCACTACATTTTGAGATTCTGCAACATCCATGAAATGATCGACCGTTCAATTCCCACGTCGCCACCTATTCAGTGACATGACCTTGCCGCCCACGCTGTCCACAGCACCCGCGCTGTCATCCTCCCAATGAGTGCCCGGCTGCAGACATTTTAACACCCTAAGCACAATAAGTCCCCCTTGCATGCAGAATGTTTCAACTTGAGACGAGGAGGAGGTTGAGAACGTCAACACCGGTGGTGGTGTTGGAGCAATGGTAGTGAATAATGTACATTGTTAGAATTACAGGCATGATTGGATTGGGGAAAAGGTGGGTTATCAGTTCCCATGCTGAATATTATGTGTTGTACAAACCTGTGTTAATATTTACTCAGGGTTATTAGTGTTATGCAGCCTCACTCTCTCTCTCCCCCTCTGTCAGTGTGTGCGTCGCTCGCCCCTGCTGGCTGCTTATTGTAATACTACTCCTCATGACGAGTTACAGAACAGAGCTGCTGCAGTCATGTGAGTCGTAGTGGAGGAGGGAGGGGGGCGTCTCCGTGACGTCGGCCAGTGACGAGCCTCCGCCTCCTCTTCCTCCGAGCATGTGACTCTTCCCTCTTTTGGCCGTCCTCGCTCTCTCGCTCTGGCTGGCTGTCATTTCCTCCCTGTTGCACGCTCACACCGAGGCTGTGTGGCAAATTGCGTACTTCCTTCAGACTTGTATGCATCGTTCATTATCATGAATGTAACAATTCAATAACTGTGCCCACTCGGCATCTATTGGAGCCTGTCACCCCGCATCTGTGGACCCTTCCCAAGGTTTCTTCTTTTCTCCATCTCAGAATTTTGGACTTTTTCCTTGCCCAGATCAGGGGATGTCATGGTTTGTGAAGACCTTTGAGGCACTTGTAAATAAGGGCCCTAGAAATAATTTATGATTGATTGAGTACACTTCAATAAGTGTACTGTGCACTTTGGGTACTTATTACGGTTGTTAACGATTAACGGATGTGACTGGCTATCCACTTTGAGAAGTTCCCGGTTTGGCTACATCGGTTACAGATCCCTCAATCGATAAGATTCAGTTGTGAATCCTGAGGTTATTCGAATACACTCAGATCGGATACCAAACTAAACTAAAGTAAACCTGCTTAGTGACCTTGTGGTTAGTGTCCGCCCTGAGATCGGTAGGTCGTGAGTTCAAATTGCGTACTTCCGTCAAATTTCTTTGTATCATTCATTATCATGAATGTAACAATTCAATAACTGTGCCCACTCGGCATCCGTTGGAGCCTGTCACCCAGGAAGGGGTCCCCGTATCTGTGGACCTTTCCCAAGGTTTCTTCTTTTCTCCATCTAAGGCTTTTGGAGTTTTTCCTTGCCCAGTTCCAGATTAGGGGATGTCGTAGTTTAAGGCACTTGTAAATAAGGGCTCTAGGAATAAATGATGACTGATTGAGTACACTTCAATAAGAGTACTGTGCACATTGGGTACTTAGTAGGGTTGTTAACGATAAACAGATGCGATTGGATACCCGTTTTGAGAAGTTGCCTGTTTGGCTTCATCGGTTACAGATCCCTCAATCGTTACGATTCAGTTGTGAATCCTGAGGTTATTTGAGTACACTCAAATCGAATACGAAACTAAACTAAAGTAAACCTGCTCAGTAACCCTGATATCGGTCGGTCGTGAGTTCAAATTCCGTACTTCCGTCAAATTTCTACGCATCATTCATTATCATGAATGTAACAATTCAATACCTGTGCCCACTCGGCATCTATTGGAGCCTGTCACCCCGCATCTGTGGACCCTTCCCAAGGTTTCTTCTTTTCTCCATCTCAGAATTGTGGACTTTTTCCTTGCCCAGATCAGGGGATGTCATGGTTTGTGAAGACCTTTGAGGCACTTGTAAATAAGGGCTCTAGAAATAATTTATGATTGATTGAGTACACTTCAATAAGTGTACTGTGCACTTTGGGTACTTATTACGGTTGTTAACGGCTAACGGATGTGACTGGCTATCCAGTTTGAGAAGTTCCCGGTTTGGCTACATCGGTTACAGACCCCTCAATCGATAAGATTCAGTTGTGAATCCTGAGGTTATTCGAATACACTCAGATCGGATACCAAACTAAACTAAAGTAAACCTGCTTAGTGACCTTGTGGTTAGTGTCCGCCCTGAGATCGGTAGGTCGTGAGTTCAAATTGCGTACTTCCGTCAAATTTCTTTGTATCATTCATTACCATGAATGTAACAATTCAATAACTGTGCCCACTCAGCATCTATTGGAACCTCTCACCCAGGAGGGGGTCCTCACATCTGTGGACCCTTCCCAAGATTTCCTCGTTTCTTCATCTCAGGCTTTTGGACTTTTTCCTTGCCCGGCTCCAGATCAGGGCATGTCATAGTTTGAGGCACTTGTAAATAAGTCCCCTAGAAATACAATTTGATTGATTGAGTACATTTCAATAAGTGTACTGTGCACTTTGGGTACTTATTACGGTTGTTAACGATTAACGGATGTGACTGGCTATCCAGTTTGAGAAGTTCCCGGTTTGGCTACATCGGTTACAGACCCCTCAATCGATAAGATTCAGTTGTGAATCCTGAGGTTATTCGAATACACTCAGATCGGATACCAAACTAAACTAAAGTAAACCTGCTTAGTGACCTTGTGGTTAGTGTCCGCCCTGAGATCGGTAGGTCGTGAGTTCAAATTGCGTACTTCCGTCAAATTTCTTTGTATCATTCATTACCATGAATGTAACAATTCAATAACTGTGCCCACTCGGCATCCGTTGGAGCCTGTCACCCAGGAAGGGGTCCCCGTATCTGTGGACCTTTCCCAAGGTTTCTTCTTTTCTCCATCTAAGGCTTTTGGAGTTTTTCCTTGCCCAGTTCCAGATCAGTGGATGTCGTAGTTTAAGGCACTTGTAAATAAGGGCTCTAGGAATAAATTATGACTGATTGAGTACACTTCAATAAGAGTACTGTGCACATTGGGTACTTAGTAGGGTTGTTAACGATAAACAGATGCGATTGGATACCCGTTTTGAGAAGTTGCCTGTTTGGCTTCATCGGTTACAGATCCCTCAATCGTTACGATTCAGTTGTGAATCCTGAGGTTATTTGAGTACACTCAAATCGAATACGAAACTAAACTAAAGTAAACCTGCTCAGTAACCCTGATATCGGTCGGTCGTGAGTTCAAATTCCGTACTTCCGTCAAATTTCTACGCATCATTCATTATCATGAATGTAACAATTCAATAACTGTGCCCACTCAGCATCTATTGGATCCTCTCACCCAGGAGGGGGTCCTCACATCTGTGGACCCTTCCCAAGATTTCCTCGTTTCTTCATCTCAGGCTTTTGGACTTTTTCCTTGCCCGGCTCCAGATCAGGGCATGTCATAGTTTGAGGCACTTGTAAATAAGTCCCCTAGAAATACAATTTGATTGATTGAGTACATTTCAATAAGTGTACTGTGCACTTTGGGTACTTATTACGGTTGTTAACGATTAACGGATGTGACTGGCTATCCAGTTTGAGAAGTTCCCGGTTTGGCTACATCGGTTACAGACCCCTCAATCGATAAGATTCAGTTGTGAATCCTGAGGTTATTCGAGTACACACAAATCGGATACTAAACAAAACTCAACCTGCTCAGTGGCCTTGTGGTTGGTGTCCGCCCTGATATTAGTCGGTTGTGAGTTCAAATTCTGTACTTCCGTCAAATTTCTACGCATCATTCATTATCATGAATGTAACAATTCAATAACTGTGCCCACTCAGCATCTATTGGAACCTCTCACCCAGGAGGGGGTCCCCGCATCTGTGGACCCTTCCCAAGATTTCCTCGTTTCTTCATCTCAGGCTTTTGGACTTTTTCCTTGCCCGGCTCCAGATCAGGGCATGTCATGGTTTGTGAAGACCTTTGAGGCACTTGTAAATAAGGGCCCTAGAAATAATTTATGATTGATTGAGTACACTTCAATAAGTGTACTGTGCACTTTGGGTACTTATTACGGTTGTTAACGATTAACGGATGTGACTGGCTATCCAGTTTGAGAAGTTTCCGGTTTGGCTACATCGGTTACAGACCCCTCAATCGATAAGATTCAGTTGTGAATCCTGAGGTTATTCGAATACACTCAGATCAGATACCAAACTAAACTAAAGTAAACCTGCTTAGTGACCTTGTGGTTAGTGTCCGCCCTGAGATCGGTAGGTCGTGAGTTCAAATTGCGTACTTCCGTCAAATTTCTTTGTATCATTCATTATCATGAATGTAACAATTCAATAACTGTGCCCACTCGGCATCCGTTGGAGCCTGTCACCCAGGAAGGGGTCCCCGTATCTGTGGACCTTTCCCAAGGTTTCTTCTTTTCTCCATCTAAGGCTTTTGGAGTTTTTCCTTGCCCAGTTCCAGATCAGGGGATGTCGTAGTTTAAGGCACTTGTAAATAAGGGCTCTAGGAATAAATTATGACTGATTGAGTACACTTCAATAAGAGTACTGTGCACTTTGGGTACTTATTACGGTTGTTAACGATTAACGGATGTGACTGGCTATCCAGTTTGAGAAGTTCCCGGTTTGGCTTCATCGGTTACAGATCCCTCAATCGATAAGATTCAGTTGTGAATCCTGAGGTTATTCGAATACACTCAGATCGGATACCAAACTAAACTAAACTAAACCTGCTTAGTGACCTTGTGGTTAGTGTCCGCCCTGAGATCGGTAGGTCGTGAGTTCAAATTGCGTACTTCCGTCAAATTTCTTTGTATCATTCATTATCATGAATGTAACAATTCAATAACTGTGCCCACTCGGCATCCGTTGGAGCCTGTCACCCAGGAAGGGGTCCCCGTATCTGTGGACCCTTCCCAAGGTTTCTTCTTTTCTCCATCTAAGGCTTTTGGAGTTTTTCCTTGCCCAGTTCCAGATCAGGGGATGTCGTAGTTTAAGGCACTTGTAAATAAGGGCTCTAGGAATAAATTATGACTGATTGAGTACACTTCAATAAGAGTACTGTGCACATTGGGTACTTAGTAGGGTTGTTAACGATAAACAGATGCGATTGGATACCCGTTTTGAGAAGTTGCCTGTTTGGCTACATCGGTTACAGATCCCTCAATCGTTACGATTCAGTTGTGAATCCTGAGGTTATTCGAATACACTCAGATCGGATACCAAACTAAACTAAAGTAAACCTGCTTAGTGACCTTGTGGTTAGTGTCCGCCCTGAGATCGGTAGGTCGTGAGTTCAAATTGCGTACTTCCGACAAATTTCTTTGTATCATTCATTACCATGAATGTAACAATTCAATAACTGTGCCCACTCGGCATCCGTTGGAGCCTGTCACCCAGGAAGGGGTCCCCGTATCTGTGGACCTTTCCCAAGGTTTCTTCTTTTCTCCATCTAAGGCTTTTGGAGTTTTTCCTTGCCCAGTTCCAGATCAGGGGATGTCGTAGTTTAAGGCACTTGTAAATAAGGGCTCTAGGAATAAATGATGACTGATTGAGTACACTTCAATAAGAGTACTGTGCACATTGGGTACTTAGTAGGGTTGTTAACGATAAACAGATGCGATTGGATACCCGTTTTGAGAAGTTGCCTGTTTGGCTACATCGGTTACAGATCCCTCAATCGTTACGATTCAGTTGTGAATCCTGAGGTTATTTGAGTACACTCAAATCGAATACGAAACTAAACTAAAGTAAACCTGCTCAGTAACCCTGATATCGGTCGGTCGTGAGTTCAAATTCCGTACTTCCGTCAAATTTCTACGCATCATTTATTATCATGAATGTAACAATTCAATAACTGTGCCCACTCAGCATCTATTGGAACCTCTCACCCAGGAGGGGGTCCTCACATCTGTGGACCCTTCCCAAGATTTCCTCGTTTCTTCATCTCAGGCTTTTGGACTTTTTCCTTGCCCGGCTCCAGATCGGGGCATGTCATAGTTTGAGGCACTTGTAAATAAGTCCCCTAGAAATACAATTTGATTGATTGAGTACATTTCAATAAGTGTACTGTGCACTTTGGGTACTTAGTACAGTTGTTAACGATAAACGGATGCGATTGGGTATCCGTTTTGAGAAGTTCCTGGTTTGGCTACATCGGTTACAGACCCCTCAATCGATAAGATTCAGTTGTGAATCCTGAGGTTATTCGAGTACACACAAATCGGATACTAAACAAAACTCAACCTGCTTAGTGGCCTTGTGGTTGGTGTCCGCCCTGATATTAGTCGGTCGTGAGTTCAAATTCTGTACTTCCGTCAAATTTCTACGCATCATTCATTATCATGAATGTAACAATTCAATAACTGTGCCCACTCAGCATCTATTGGAACCCCTCACCCAGGAGGGGGTCCCCGCATCTGTGGACCCTTCCCAAGATTTCCTCGTTTCTTCATCTCAGGCTTTTGGACTTTTTCCTTGCCCGGCTCCAGATCAGGGCATGTCATGGTTTGTGAAGACCTTTGAGGCACTTGTAAATAAGGGCCCTAGAAATAATTTATGATTGATTGAGTACACTTCAATAAGTGTACTGTGCACTTTGGGTACTTATTACGGTTGTTAACGACTAACGGATGTGACTGGCTATCTAGTTTGAGAAGTTTCCGGTTTGGCTACATCGGTTACAGACCCCTCAATCGATAAGATTCAGTTGTGAATCCTGAGGTTATTCGAATACACTCAGATCGGATACCAAACTAAACTAAAGTAAACCTGCTTAGTGACCTTGTGGTTAGTGTCCGCCCTGAGATCGGTAGGTCGTGAGTTCAAATTGCGTACTTCCGTCAAATTTCTTTGTATCATTCATTATCATGAATGTAACAATTCAATAACTGTGCCCACTCGGCATCCGTTGGAGCCTGTCACCCAGGAAGGGGTCCCCGTATCTGTGGACCCTTCCCAAGGTTTCTTCTTTTCTCCATCTAAGGCTTTTGGAGTTTTTCCTTGCCCAGTTCCAGATCAGGGGATGTCGTAGTTTAAGGCACTTGTAAATAAGGGCTCTAGGAATAAATTATGACTGATTGAGTACACTTCAATAAGAGTACTGTGCACATTGGGTACTTAGTAGGGTTGTTAACGATAAACAGATGCGATTGGATACCCGTTTTGAGAAGTTGCCTGTTTGGCTTCATCGGTTACAGATCCCTCAATCGTTACGATTCAGTTGTGAATCCTGAGGTTATTTGAGTACACTCAAATCGAATACGAAACTAAACTAAAGTAAACCTGCTCAGTAACCCTGATATCGGTCGGTCGTGAGTTCAAATTCCGTACTTCCGTCAAATTTCTACGCATCATTCATTATCATGAATGTAACAATTCAATAACTGTGCCCACTCAGCATCTATTGGAACCCCTCACCCAGGAGGGGGTCCCCGCATCTGTGGACCCTTCCCAAGATTTCCTCGTTTCTTCATCTCAGGCTTTTGGACTTTTTCCTTGCCCGGCTCCAGATCAGGGCATGTCATGGTTTGTGAAGACCTTTGAGGCACTTGTAAATAAGGGCCCTAGAAATAATTTATGATTGATTGAGTACACTTCAATAAGTGTACTGTGCACTTTGGGTACTTATTACGGTTGTTAACGACTAACGGATGTGACTGGCTATCTAGTTTGAGAAGTTTCCGGTTTGGCTACATCGGTTACAGACCCCTCAATCGATAAGATTCAGTTGTGAATCCTGAGGTTATTCGAATACACTCAGATCGGATACCAAACTAAACTAAAGTAAACCTGCTTAGTGACCTTGTGGTTAGTGTCCGCCCTGAGATCGGTAGGTCGTGAGTTCAAATTGCGTACTTCCGTCAAATTTCTTTGTATCATTCATTATCATGAATGTAACAATTCAATAACTGTGCCCACTCGGCATCCGTTGGAGCCTGTCACCCAGGAAGGGGTCCCCGTATCTGTGGACCCTTCCCAAGGTTTCTTCTTTTCTCCATCTAAGGCTTTTGGAGTTTTTCCTTGCCCAGTTCCAGATCAGGGGATGTCGTAGTTTAAGGCACTTGTAAATAAGGGCTCTAGGAATAAATTATGACTGATTGAGTACACTTCAATAAGAGTACTGTGCACATTGGGTACTTAGTAGGGTTGTTAACGATAAACAGATGCGATTGGATACCCGTTTTGAGAAGTTGCCTGTTTGGCTTCATCGGTTACAGATCCCTCAATCGTTACGATTCAGTTGTGAATCCTGAGGTTATTTGAGTACACTCAAATCGAATACGAAACTAAACTAAAGTAAACCTGCTCAGTAACCCTGATATCGGTCGGTCGTGAGTTCAAATTCCGTACTTCCGTCAAATTTCTACGCATCATTCATTATCATGAATGTAACAATTCAATAACTGTGCCCACTCAACATCTATTGGAACCTCTCACCCAGGAGGGGGTCCTCACATCTGTGGACCCTTCCCAAGATTTCCTCGTTTCTTCATCTCAGGCTTTTGGACTTTTTCCTTGCCCGGCTCCAGATCAGGGCATGTCATAGTTTGAGGCACTTGTAAATAAGTCCCCTAGAAATACAATTTGATTGATTGAGTACATTTCAATAAGTGTACTGTGCACTTTGGGTACTTATTACGGTTGTTAACGATAAACGGATGCGATTGGGTATCCGTTTTGAGAAGTTCCTGGTTTGGCTATATCGGTTACAGACCCCTCAATCGATAAGATTCAGTTGTGAATCCTGAGGTTATTCGAGTACACACAAATCGGATACTAAACAAAACTCAACCTGCTCAGTGGCCTTGTGGTTGGTGTCCGCCCTGATATTAGTCGGTCGTGAGTTCAAATTCTGTACTTCCGTCAAATTTCTACGCATCATTCATTATCATGAATGTAACAATTCAATAACTGTGCCCACTCAGCATCTATTGGAACCTCTCACCCAGGAGGGGGTCCCCGCATCTGTGGACCCTTCCCAAGATTTCCTCGTTTCTTCACCTCAGGCTTTTGGACTTTTTCCTTGCCCGGCTCTAGATCAGGGGATGTCGTTATTTTAGGCACTTGTAAATAAGGGCTCTAGAAATAATTTATGATTGAATACACTTCAATAAGTGTACTGTGCACATTAAGTACTTAGTAGGGTTGTTAACGATAAACGAATGCGATTGGATATCCGGTTTGAGAAGTTTCTAGTTCGGCTACATCGGTTACAGACCCCTCAATCGATAACAGTCAGTTGTGAATCCTGAGGTTATTCGAGTACACACAAACCGGATACTAAACTAAACTAAACCTGCTCAGTGGCCTTGTGGTTAGTGTGTCCGCCCTGAGATCGGTTGGTCGTGAGTTCAAACCCTGGCTGAGTCATACCAAAGACTATGAAAATTGGACCCATTTGGCACTTGGCACTCAGCATCAAGGGTTGGAATTGGGGGTTAAGACACCAAAATCATTCCCGAGCGTGGCGACCGCTGCTGCTCACTGCTCCCCTCACCTCCCAGGGGGTGGACCAAGGGGATGGGTAAAATGCAAAGGGTAATTTCACCACATCTAGTGTGTGTCACGCTTGTTCCGTTACTTACATAACTGTAGAGAGAAACGACGTATCTTGAAAACCACGCAAGACTCACGGCTGTCCGCCAAATAATTACACACAGGGCACGTAACGTCAACACCGGGAACTGTCTCCGTGCCGTCTAGTTTGTCAACATTGTGACATCCCAAGGAATGGCGGCTCAGACAGATTTCCCAGTTTGTCTTTTTTTATTTCACAAAATGTAACGTTGTCGTACAACAAACTCAATCTACGTGTCCAGGATGGACAGGATGGCGGTAAAACAATGAATAATTTATGACCAGTCGATTGCGATCGATGTAATGCCCACCCCTGATCTACAGCTTTTGACACACACAAGTGAATCCAAGGCATACTTGGTCAACAGCCGTACAGGTCACACTGAGGGTGGCCGTATAAACAACTTTTAACACTGTTACAAATTGCGCCACACTGTGAACCCACAATATACACCCCCTACCTATCCCCTTCTCAACCCTGCCCCCCTCAACCCCGCCCACTTCAACCTCCTCATGCTCTCAGGGAGAGCATGTCCCAAATTCCAAGCTGCTGTTTTGAGGTCCTCCTCAAGTTTTATCAGTCATTCTCATTGACATCCCACTAGGTTGTGAGTTTTTCCTTGCCCTTATGTGGCCTCTCAACCGAGGATGTCATTGTGACTTGTGCAGCCCTTTGAGACACTTGTGATTTAGGGCTATATAAACAAACATTGATTGATTGATTATTGAAAGGATTTCCTACTATTATGTATGATTTAAATCCTTTGGTTTTTTTCCCCCTCAGGAAATTAAAGTGTCTGGAAACAAAGTAGCTTTTTTTGTTCAGACACTTATTTCCTGAGTTCAAAAACAAAAAAATGACAAAATATTTCGTCATAGTAAAAAATATCCATCTAACCGTTGTAGAATTGATCATTTACTGATACTATACTTGGTATCGTTACTGTTGTTTTATCGATCCACCCACCTTTGTTTACATTCAAGATCTGCACCGTAGCTTAGCAGTCAGTGATTAGCATATCCTCTTAGGGCAGACCTGGGCAAATTAAGGCCCGGGGGCCACATGCGGCCTCTTAAGCTTTTCAACCTGGCTCACCGCACATTCCCAAATATATTTTTTTAGATCTTTAAGATGGAAAGTGTAGTTGCCATTATGATGTGCAGTCATGTTTTCTTGAACTATACAAAGTATTTCAATGGTTGGAATCTGTGCTGATTGATTGATACTTTTATTAGTAGATTGCACAGTTCAGTACATATTCCGTACAATTGACCACTAAATGGTAACACCCTAATAAGTTTTTCAACTTGTTTAAGTCGGGGTCCACGTTAATCAATTCATGGTAATTGAATTGCACGATATATTAGTTACTAAAGTACCGTATTTTCCGCACTATTAGGCGCACCTAAAAACCTCCAATTTTCTCAAAAGCTGACAGTGGGCCTTATAATCCGGTGCACCTTATATATGGACCAATATTAAGCCACAACAGGTCTCGCAACTACGGGATGCATAACGTAACCCCAGCCTCTACTGTAGCGTCTATTCTATGCGCCTTATGATGCGGTGCGCCTTATATATGAACAACGTTTTAAAATAAGCCATTCATTGAAGTTGTGCCTTATAATCTGGTGCGCCTTATAGTGCTCAGACCAGGCACCAAGCAGTGTGGGTGGGGAGCGTTTCCACAGTGTGTTTCCAGAGCGGCCAACCTCAAATGCGGGTGTCAGAGACAGATTTTTACAACAAAGTTCTAAAACTTAGTGATATGTCGGATTTATCCGATTCTAGGTGGGTTTATTTTTTTACCCTTCACGTTCATATTTCGCTGTTTGTTGCATTTTTGTCGTGTTTCGCTTGATTGTAAAATATGTCGATCGAGAGGCGGTGTGACGTTCATATGTTGTCAATATTCAGTGTTTTATCGTTCATAGTTAATATTGTAAATCCCACAGTCTGGGTGTCTCATTCAGTGAAAAAAATAAATAAATTCCATTCTGTTTTTTAAAGGGGAACATTATCAGCAGACCTATGTAAGCGTCAATATATACCTTGATGGTGCAGAAAAAAGACCGTATATTTTTTTTAACCGATTTCCAAACTCTAAATGGGTGAATTTTGGCAAATTAAACGCCTTTCTGTTTATCGCTCTGGAGGCGATGACGTCAGAATGTGACGTTGCCGAAGTAACACAGCCGCCATTTCCATTTTCAACACATTGTAAACATTGGGTCTCAGCTCTGTTATTTTCCGTTTTTTCGACAATTTTTTGGAACCTTGGAGACATCATGCCTCGTCGGTGTGTTTTCGGAGGGTGTAACAACACTAACAGGGAGGGATTCAAGTTGCACCACTGGCCCGAAAATGCCAAAGTGTCTGCCGCAAGTCCCCCGTTGAATGTACCAAAGTGTCTCCACATTTTACCGGCGACGCTAAGACAGACATGGCACAGAGATGTATGGATAACCTGCAGATGCATTTGCAACGATAGTCAACGAAATCACAAAGGTGAGTTTGTTGATGTTGACTTATGTGCTAATCAGACATATTTGGTCGCGGCGTGACTGCTAGCCAATCGATGCTAACATGCTACGCTAATCGATGCTAACATGCTATTTACCGGCGGTGCTAAAGCAGACATGGCACAGACATGTATGGATAACCCGCAGATGCATTTGTAACAAAGTCACAGTAATTACAAAGGTGAGTTTCGTTGATGTTGACTGCCAGCTAATCGATGCTAACATGCTATGCTAATCGATGCTAACATGCTAATTACGGGCGGTGCTAAAGCAGACATGGCACAGAGATGTATGGATACAACGATATTATATTTCCTTCCAGCCACATTTAATGCGAAAACAAACACTTACCAATCGACGGATTTAAGTTGCTCCAGTGTCACAAGATGCGAAAGTCCTGATCGTTTGGTCCGCACATTTTACCGGCGATGCTAACGCAGCTATTCGGCCATGCTATGGCTATGAATAGCGTCAATAGCTATTCGCTCAAGAGCTTCAGTTTCTTCTTCAATACTTTCATACTCCAACCATCCGTTTCAATACATGCGTAATCTGTTGAATCGCTTAAACTGCTGAAATCCGAGTCTGAATCCGAGCTAATGTCGCTATATCTTGCTGTGGTATTCCCATTGTTTGTTTACATTGGCAGCACTGAATGACGTCACAGGGAAATGGATAGTGGTTTCGAAGATAGCGAAAATAAGGCACTTTAAAGCTGTATTTAGGGATATTCCGAGACCGGTAAAATTTTGAAAAAAAACATCAAACAATACAACAAGCCAGTGGGAACTAATTTTTATTGTTTTTAACCCTTTTGAAATTGCGATAATGTTCCCCTTTAAGGCAGTCTGTCATAAAGTATTTAGCATTCGAAAATATATTATTGTGAGGTTTTGTATTAGTGTTCTTAAAAATCAAATATACCGGCCCCCAGACACATTTTCTTCCCTGAATTTGGCCCTTCGAGTCAAAATAATTCCCCAGGCCTGTCTTTGGGTGTGTAGTGTAGTATGTTTAGCTTTTCCTTGTCCGCCAGTGTAAGAAACTCTGTTTATTTGCCGCTTCGGAGGTGAGGATTGCTGACTTTGAAGTGGTTTTGCACTGTGGCGGCCGCAAGATCGCTGTCTTAGAAAGTTGATTATCAGGCTGCGTTTTAAAATGTGTAGCAAAGCCTTCTATTTAACAAAGTGTAGCTAACCAAAGGATATTTAGTTTTCCACGTTTGGTGCTTATATCATAAACAGAATGCCATTAAAAGTCACTTTTTTTATGGCATTTTGAAGCAGTTGATGCCAAATGAAGCACCAGCAGAGGCTCTGTTGATTCTCCCTGAAGTAGTTTGGTATAAACTGATAATAAGTAGCATCATACACTTTGTTTGTGCGAGCACAAGTAACAGGACTCAACCAACCAGCAGGTAAAAAAAACGGCTCAATCAAAAACAGCCAAGCACATGCTAGTCCTCATCATGGACGACCTGTTTGCTGTAATAACCGTTACTTTACACCTGAGAGATTACAGTCAGAAAAAAGTCTTATTGGTGGTAAGGACATTTAAGGGTACCTTTGATCCAAAGCTACACAACCATTAAATGAACATTAAACGCTCGAGCTCAAGATTAGAATTATAGAAAAAAAAAAAAACCCAACCGGAGTCGGAGGTTGAAATAATTGGAAAACTTTTTCGGGAGCACGTTTTGTTCCGAGACGGCAACAAATGACTTCCACGGCGCAGTCAGGTGTTTCAAAACGTTATTTGCAAACTGTGAAACAACGGCGACAAGTTGCAAATGGAAAAGTTAATAAAGCTGAAAGTCGTTATAGCCCGGGCCTTGCACTGTGAGTCAGCACTACGCCACTTTGTGTGTGTGTGTGTGTGTGTGTGTGTGTGTGTGTGTGTGTGTGTGTGTGTGTGTGTGTGTGTGTGTGTGTCTCAGTCCTATCAGGTGACCATATCTAATGTCAGACCCTCACCGAGCACATTTAGCTGCAGGTGCATTTGAAAAGTCCAACGTTCCAATAAGGTTCTTAAAGGCCTACTGAAAGCCACTACTAGCGACCACGCAGTCTGATAGTTTATATATCAATGATGAAATATTAACATTGCAACACATGCCAATACGGCCTTTTTACTTTACTAAATTGCAATTTTAAATTTCGCGCGAAGTATCCTGTTGAAAACGTTGGTATGATGACGCCTGCGCGTGACCTCTCGGGTTGTAGCAGACATTTTTTTTCAGCCCGATCCCAGCTATAAGTAGTCTGCTTTAATCACATAATTACACAGTATTCTGGACATCTGTGTTGCTGAATCGTTTGCAATTTGTTCAATTAATAATGGAGACGTCAAAGAAGAAAGATGTAGGTGGGAAGCGGTGTATTGCTGCTGCCTTTAGCAACATAAACACAGCCGCTGTTTCCTTGTTTACATTCCCGAAGGTGAAGCTTTTCTATGGAACAGAGCGGTCAAGCGAACATGGTTCCTGACCACATGTCAACCGGCAGGTTTCGGTGAGAAAATTGTGGTAATAAGTCGGCTCTTACCGTAGACATGAGCGGAGCTTGTGTCGTTCCTCGTGTAAAAAGAGGCAGCTGCGACTCTCTTGCCTCCTCCGTGGCTTCCTTCAGAGACACTGGCGGTCACCACACCCCTCCGACTTTCAGGTACGACAGTATAATCTCACTACAACACTAGTAACACAATTAGCAGATAAGGGATTTTCCAGAGGGCTTCACAGTGGCAGAGGGGTTAGTGCGTCTGCCTCACAATACGAATGTCCTGCAGTCCTGGGTTCAAATCCAGGCTCGGGATCTTTCTGTGTGGAGTTTGCATGTTCTCCCCGTGAATGCGTGGGTTCCCTCCGGGTACTCCGGCTTCCTCCCACCTCCAAAGACATGCACCTGGGGATAGGTTGATTGGCGACACTAAATTGGCCCTAGTGTGTGAATGTGAGTGTAAATGTTGTCTGTCTATCTGTGTTGGCCCTGCGATAAGGTGGCGACTTGTCGAGGGTGTACCCCGCCTTCCGCCCGATTGTAGCTGAGATAGGCGCCAGCGCCCCCCGCAACCCCTAAAGGGAATAAGCGGTAGAAAATGGATGGATGGGATTTTCCAGAATTATCCTAGTAAATGTGTCTAATAACATCTGAATCGCTCCCACTGCCCTGTCTTTTTTTTTTTTTTTCTAGTCCTTCACTCTCACTATCCTCATCCACGAATCTTTCATCCTCGCTCAAATTAATGGGGAAATCGTCGCTTTCTCGGTCCGAATCGCTCTCGCTACTGGTGGCCATGATTGTAAACAATGTTCAGATGTGAGGAGCTCCACAACCCGTGACGTCACGCGCACATCGTCTGCTACTTCCGGTACAAGCAAGGCTGTTTTATTAGCGACCAAAAGTTGTGAACTTTATTGTCGATGTTCTCTACTAAATCCTTTCAGCATAAATATGGCAATATCGCGAAATGATCAAGTATGACACATAGAATGGACCTGCTATCCCTGTTTAAATAAGAAAATCTCTTTTCAGTAGCCCTTTGACTTTTTTCAGGTAAATTATCTTGGAGTTTTTACTGTAGAAATGTGTGCTGGTACCATTTTCCGCACCGGGGATTTGGTACCTCAATGGTTTTGGTTCGACAGGATCTGTGGTTTGGTCATTTTGGCACCGTTTCCAACAACAATGATACACAACTCGGTGAAATGGGCTTCTCTTCTCTTGCAGAATCTAATCTGATTCTTGGCCCCGCCCACTACTCTTGCAGATAAAAATCCTCTCAATGGCTTAATAATCAAATGTCTTGAACCGCCAGTTGGAGTTTGCCCCCTCGGAAGGATCTTACTACTATTAGCGATAGCCTAATGGACTGACAATGCCCTGCAGTCAATGTTTAACTGTGTGTGTGTGTGTGTGTGTGTGTGTGTGTGTGTGTGTGTGTTGTGACGCTGCTGCAGTGCAAGTGAACATGTTGCAGCCCTTTATCCGGCTCAGCAATCCAATACCAAGTAGTACAGGGTCATAAATTGGTCATAAATAAAGTCCAAGAACGTATTTCCTGAACTTTATAAACAATAAAACAATGACAAAAGATTTTGTAAGAATCACAATCATTGTTGTATCAATAAGATAAGGCTTTTGTACTTGGTATCGTTATTTTGTTATTTACCATGAATTGATTTACGTGGAGCCCGACTTAACACGTTTGAAAACTTATTGGGGTGTTACCATTTAGTGGTCAATTATACGAAATATGTACTGTACTGTGCAATCTACTAATAAAAGTTTCAATCAATCAATCGTTACATCCCTAGTTTTTGATATTTTTATGGATCCACCCGTGTGTTTTCATTCAGGAGCGTGAGCTTGCTGTTAGCGGTTAGCTATTGTATCCTGTAGTGAAGCAAGTTTAGCTATTTCTCGTCCTGCAGGGATGATACTTGTAAGAAACGTACTTGAGGCGAGAATTAGTGATTTGGAAGGAGCTAAAACAATGTCGAGAGACTTTAGCTGCTAGTTTGCAATGCTTTTGGCTTCATCGTTGTTATTTTTTAAAGGGGAACATTATCACAATTTCAAAATAAAAATCAGTTCCCAGTGGTTTGTACTATTTTTTGAAGTTTTTTTAAAAATGTTACCGGTCTCGGAATATCCCTAAATAAAGCTTAAAAGTGCCTTATTTTCGCTCTCTGCGAAGACACTGGCCATTTCCCTGTGACGTCACACAGTGCTGCCAATGTAAACAAACAATGGGAATACCACAGCAAGATATAGCGACATTAGCTCGGATTCCAACTCGGATTTCAGCGACTCAAGCGATTCAACAGATTACGCATGTATTGAAACAGATGGTTGGAGTATGAAAGTATTTAAGAAGAAACTGAAGCTATTGAGCGAATTCATAGTCATAGCATGGCCGAATAGCTGCGTTAGCATCGCTGGTAAAATGTGCGGACCAAACGATCAGGACTTTCGCATCTTTTGACACTGAAGCAACTTAAATCCGTCGATTGGTAAGTGTTTGTTTTCGCATTAAATGTGGCCGGAAGGAAACGTAATATAGTTGCAAATGCATCTACAGGTTATCCATACATCTCTGTGCCATGTTAGCACCGCCGGTAAATAGCATGTTAGCATTGATTAGCGTAGCATGTTAGCATCGATTAGCTGGCAGTCAACATCAACAAAACTCACCTTTGTGATTTCGTTGACTATCGTTGCAAATGCATCTGCAGGTTATCCATACATCTCTGTGCCATGTCTGTCATCGCCGGTCAAATGTGGAGACACTTTGGCACATTCAATGGGGGTCTGGCGGCAGACACTTTGGCATCTTGGGGCCAGTGGTGCAACTTGAATCCCTCCCTGTTAGTGTTGTTACACCTCCGACAACACACCCACGAAGCATGATGTCTCCAAGGTTCCAAAAAAGACTAAAAAAAAAAGGAAAATAACAGAGCTGTGACCCGGTGTTTGTAATGTGTTGAAAATGAAAATGGCGGGTGTGTTACCTCGGCGACGTCACATTCTGACGTCATCGCATCCAGCGCGATAAACAGAAAGGCGTTTAATCGGCCAAAATTCACCCATTTAGAGTTCGGAAATCGGTTAAAAAAATAAATGGTCTTTTTTCTGCACCATCAAGGTATATATTGACGCTTACATAGGTCTGCTGATAATGTTCCCCTTTAAGCCAAAATTTGTCCCTTTTGTCCCTTCTGTCTCCATGATGTTTCTGCTAGTAAGTGCTCTGTGTGTGTGTGTGTTGACTCACTCGCGCCTCGGCTCATATTACATATTATTATGTCCGTAAAAAAAAAATACCGGTAGTTTTTAAAGGTAGTATAGTACATTAGTACATGTAGTACAATTACAAAAACCATACCATACATCAGAGTTATTCAACTACATAATGAAGAGTTCGGGGGCCGGACATCGAAATGTGGTTGTTTCGTCAGAAAGTGGCTCTGCAGGTTTGAGACTGCTTTTATTTAATTACAAAGTAAACATTCACCCTGCACTGTCAATATATCCATTATTCTGCCCTCACGGCTCGGTTCCAGGGAGTGCAGATAGTTAACAGCATGAAGAAGCAGAAGCTCCAGAAGTTTTGCTGGGGATTGATGTTCCTTCTTTTGAAATGTTTCATTTTTGTTTTGTTTTGTCATGAAAATGGGAGGTTTTTTGGGTGGGTGCACTAATTGTAAGTGTCTCTTGTGTTTTTTATGTTGATTTAATTAAAAAAACAAACAAACAAAAAAAAAAAACGATTGATAATAATTATTCTGCGGCTCGGTACCAATCGAGCCCGGTGGTTGGGGACCACTGCTCGAAAGGGAAACCTTTTCAAATGATAATCAGATCTCTTCTGAATATGCAGAAAACTTTATTGCTGCTAAATAGCAGTTTTCAGTAATGTCACAGAAAATGAAGGATTTGCTTTAACATTTAAGTGGTGAAACTTCCTATAAGAGGACAGCTGTAGTGCTGCATTCTGAGGATCATCCATCCATCCATCCATCCATCATCTTCCGCTTATCCGAGGTCGGGTCGCGGGGGCAGCAGCCTAAGCAGGGAAACCCAGACTTCCCTCTCCCCAGCCACTTCGTCTAGCTCTTCCCGGGGGATCCCGAGGCGTTCCCAGGCCAGCCGGGAGACATAGTCTTCCCAATGTGTCCTGGGTCTTCCCCGTGGCCTCCTACCGGTTGGACGTGCCCTAAACACCTCCCTAGGGAGGCGTTCGGGTGGCATCCTGACCAGATGCCCGAACCACCTCATCTGGCTCCTCTCCATGTGGAGGAGCAGCGGCTTTACTTTGAGTTCCTCCCGGATGGCAGAGCTTCTCACCCTATCTCTAAGGGAGAGACCCGCCACACGGCGGAGGAAACTCATTTCGGCCGCTTGTACCCGTGATCTTATCCTTTCGGTCATGACCCAAAGCTCATGACCATAGGTGAGGATGGGAACGTAGATCGACCGGTAAATTGAGAGCTTTGCCTTCCGGCTCAGCTCCTTCTTCACCACAACGGATCGATACAACGTCCGCATTACTGAAGACGCCGCACCGATCCGCCTGTCGATCTCACGATCCACTCTTCCCCCACTCGTGAACAAGACTCCTAGGTACTTGAACTCCTCCACTTGGGGCAGGGTCTCCTCCCCAACCCGGAGATGGCACTCCACCCTTATCCGGGCGAGAACCATGGACTCGGACTTGGAGGTGCTGATTCTCATTCCGGTCGCTTCACACTCGGCTGCGAACCGATCCAGTGAGAGCTGAAGATCCCGGCCAGATGAAGCCATCAGGACTACATCATCTGCAAAAAGCAGAGACCTAATCCTGCGGCCACCAAACCGGAACCTCTCAACGCCTTGGCTGCGCCTAGAAATTCTGTCATGAAATCTGAGGATCATGTCATATTGAATTTGAACTTTTTTTTTTTTTTTTTTCAAATGGTCCTCAGTAGTCACGTAAAAAATTGTGTGAATTATGCAAAATGATTTAAATTCGGTCCCCATGAACCATATCAACTCTTTTTACCCCAGGGTCCCCAGTAAGAATGATCAGCACATTACTTCATTAATCCAGAGATTTAAAGACGTGTATGAGCTAACTGGGCAGTGGACATTTGACCAATTTTTTTTTCAATGCCTCCACAACCTGTAGGAAGGGTGGTCCCCACAAGTCCTGAACAACAAATGATGCCCAGTATGTGTGTGTCTCTCTCTCTCGTCTGTGCGATGTCGGCCAAGCGTCCTTGCGTCTCCACGCCAAAGCAGACCGCCTCTAATGATGCTAATGTCAGCTAACGTGCATCGTGGGAGCGCCCGCGAGCTGCGCGCGTCATCTCGGGAATACGACCACTTCCTCCCAAATCCCTGCGCGCTTCATCCGGCATCCGGCCGGTCCCCGCCCTGCCTCCCCTGCGGCTCCTGTGCTCGTTGGTCATGTGATCAGCCGGCTAGCGTGAGCCCGCGGTTTCACTCTTCGCGATAATAAAATTGTACAAATTTAACGAGGTGGTCATTATCTTTCAGGGGCGTGTAGTTTTATTCATTTTTTGATGGCTGTGCAAGGTCCTAATTTTGCTCGCCGCCCACCTTTGGCTCGGGAGATGAAGCGGGCTGGCGAAGGCTTAGCAGGTGTCGTTTGTCAGCTTCCTGTCAGCTAATTGCGACGGAAGCCATGTCGATTTGATGCGAAGCGGCTCAGGTTGAACGTCGGCGCTTATCTGAGCCTCGCGGGGGTCACAGGTCACGGTGTCAGCGACCGCTCCCGAGCGTCCTCCGCGCTGGCGTTACGCAATCCCTACACAAGCTTGCATGAGGACATGGAGGCCTGCAAGTGGTTCTTCTTCCCCCCCCGAGGTGACGCAGCCGAGCGGCACTCGGCCGTGCTGTACATCCAGCACGCACAGCCGCTGCCTCACGTGAGGTAGAAGCATTTTGACGCTTCTCACAGGAAATGAAGGAAATAGAAAAACAGTTCCGGGGTCCAACTGCGGTCGTTATTACAGCTCTGTACAGTGTAAAAAGTGGAAGTAGATGTAAAGTAGGGCTGGGTGATACGGCCTTTTTTTAATATCTCAATATTTTTAGGCCATGTCACGATACACAATATATATCTCCATATTTTTCATTAAATGAACACTTGATGCACATAATCACAGCAGTATGATGATTTTTTTGTTTCTACATTAAAGGGGAACATTATCACAATTTCTGAAGGGTTAAAACCAATAAAAATCAGTTCCCGGTGGCTTATTTTATTTTTCAACGTTTTTCTCAAAAGTTTACCCGTCACGCAATATCCCGAAAAACGGCTTCAAAGTGCCTGATTTTAACCGTCGTTATATCCACCCGTGCATTGTCCTGTGACGTAATAGCGTGACCACATAGAAACGAACATGGCGGATAGCACAGAAAGGTATGGCGATATTAGCTCGGATTCAGACTCGGATTTCAGCGCCGTAAGCGATTCAACAGATTACGCATGTATTGAAACGGATGGTTGGAGTGTGGAGGCAGGTACTGAAAACGAAATCAATGAAGAAACAGAAGCTTTTGAGCCATGTCACGACAGACAGCGGCACGGGAGAAAGCGCGGATGAATTCGGCGATCGCCTTCTAACCGATTGGTATATGTTTGTTTGGCATTAAATGTGGGTGGAGGGAAAGGCTGGATGCAAATATAGCTACAAATGAGGCATAATGATGCAATATGTACATACAGATAGCCTAAATAGCATGTTATCATCGATTAGCTTGCAGTCATGCCGTGACCAAATATGTCTGGTTAGCACACTCCACATAAGTCAATAACGTCAACAAAACTCACCTTTGTGATTTCGTTGACTTTATCGTTGGAAATGCATCTGCTTTGAGTGTCGCAGGATATCCACACATTCTTGCCATCTCTGTCATAGCATGTCGTCTGTAAAGTGTGCGGAACAAACGAGGGACTTTCGCATTTTTTGGCCACTGGTGCCTTCTAACCAACAATTGGTATGTGTTTGTTTGGCATTAAATGCGGGTGGCGGGAAAGGCTGGATGAAAATATAGCTACAAATGAGGCATAATGATGCAATATGTACATACAGATAGCCTAAATAGCATGTTATCATCGATTAGCTTGCAGTCATGCCGTGACCAAATATGTCTGGTTAGCACACTCCACATAAGTCAATAACGTCAACAAAACTCACCTTTGTGATTTCGTTGACTTTATCGTTGGAAATGCATCTGCTTTGAGTGTCGCAGGATATCCACACATTCTTGCCATCTCTGTCATAGCATGTCGTCTGTAAAGTGTGCAGAACAAACGAGGGACTTTCGCATTTTTTGGCCACTGGTGCCTTCTAACCAACAATTGGTATGTGTTTGTTTGGCATTAAATGCGGGTGGCGGGAAAGGCTGGATGAAAATATAGCTACAAATGAGGCATAATGATGCAATATGTACATACAGATAGCCTAAATAGCATGTTATCATCGATTAGCTTGCAGTCATGCCGTGACCAAATATGTCTGGTTAGCACACTCCACATAAGTCAATAACGTCAACAAAACTCACCTTTGTGATTTCGTTGACTTTATCATTGGAAATGCATCTGCTTTGAGTGTCGCAGGATATCCACACATTCTTGCCATCTCTGTCATAGCATGTCGTCTGTAAAGTGTGCAGAACAAACGAGGGACTTTCGCATTTTTTGGCCACTGGTGCCTTCTAACCAACAATTGGTATGTGTTTGTTTGGCATTAAATGCGGGTGGCGGGAAAGGCTGGATGAAAATATAGCTACAAATGAGGCATAATGATGCAATATGTACCTACAGATAGCCTAAATAGCATGTTATCATCGATTAGCTTGCAGTCATGCCGTGACCAAATATGTCTGGTTAGCACACTCCACATAAGTCAATAACGTCAACAAAACTCACCTTTGTGATTTCGTTGACTTTATCGTTGGAAATGCATCTGCTTTGAGTGTCGCAGGATATCCACACATTCTTGCCATCTCTGTCATAGCATGTCGTCGGTAAAGTGTGCGGAACAAACGAGGGACTTTCGCATTTTTTGGCCACTGGTGCCTTCTAACCAACAATTGGTATGTGTTTGTTTGGCATTAAATGCGGGTGGCGGGAAAGGCTGGATGAAAATATAGCTACAAATGAGGCATAATGATGCAATATGTACATACAGATAGCCTAAATAGCATGTTATCATCGATTAGCTTGCAGTCATGCCGTGACCAAATATGTCTGGTTAGCACACTCCACATAAGTCAATAACGTCAACAAAACTCACCTTTGTGATTTCGTTGACTTTATCGTTGGAAATGCATCTGCTTTGAGTGTCGCAGGATATCCACACATTCTTGCCATCTCTGTCATAGCATGTCGTCTGTAAAGTGTGCAGAACAAACGAGGGACTTTCGCATTTTTTGGCCACTGGTGCCTTCTAACCAACAATTGGTATGTGTTTGTTTGGCATTAAATGCGGGTGGCGGGAAAGGCTGGATGAAAATATAGCTACAAATGAGGCATAATGATGCAATATGTACATACAGATAGCCTGAATTGTGTTGTCATCGATTAGCTTGCAGTCAAGCTGTGACCAAATATGTCTGGTTAGCACACTCCACATAAGTCAATAACGTCAACAAAACTCACCTTTGTGATTTCGTTGACTTTATCATTGGAAATGCATCTGCTTTGAGTGTCGCAGGATATCCACACATTCTTGCCATCTCTGTCATAGCATGTCGTCTGTAAAGTGTGCAGAACAAACGAGGGACTTTCGCATTTTTTGGCCACTGGTGCCTTCTAACCAACAATTGGTATGTGTTTGTTTGGCATTAAATGCGGGTGGCGGGAAAGGCTGGATGAAAATATAGCTACAAATGAGGCATAATGATGCAATATGTACATACAGATAGCCTAAATAGCATGTTATCATCGATTAGCTTGCAGTCATGCCGTGACCAAATATGTCTGGTTAGCACACTCCACATAAGTCAATAACGTCAACAAAACTCACCTTTGTGATTTCGTTGACTTTATCATTGGAAATGCATCTGCTTTGAGTGTCGCAGGATATCCACACATTCTTGCCATCTCTGTCATAGCATGTCGTCTGTAAAGTGTGCAGAACAAACGAGGGACTTTCGCATTTTTTGGCCACTGGTGCCTTCTAACCAACAATTGGTATGTGTTTGTTTGGCATTAAATGCGGGTGGCGGGAAAGGCTGGATGAAAATATAGCTACAAATGAGGCATAATGATGCAATATGTACATACAGATAGCCTAAATAGCATGTTATCATCGATTAGCTTGCAGTCATGCCGTGACCAAATATGTCTGGTTAGCACACTCCACATAAGTCAATAACGTCAACAAAACTCACCTTTGTGATTTCGTTGACTTTATCATTGGAAATGCATCTGCTTTGAGTGTCGCAGGATATCCACACATTCTTGCCATCTCTGTCATAGCATGTCGTCTGTAAAGTGTGCAGAACAAACGAGGGACTTTCGCATTTTTTGGCCACTGGTGCCTTCTAACCAACAATTGGTATGTGTTTGTTTGGCATTAAATGCGGGTGGCGGGAAAAGGCTGGATGAAAATATAGCTACAAATGAAGCATAATGATGCAATATGTACATACAGATAGCCTAAATAGCATGTTATCATCGATTAGCTTGCAGTCATGCCGTGACCAAATATGTCTGGTTAGCACACTCCACATAAGTCAATAACGTCAACAAAACTCACCTTTGTGATTTCGTTGACTTTATCATTGGAAATGCATCTGCTTTGAGTGTCGCAGGATGTCCACACATTCTTGCCATCTCTGTCATAGCATGTCGTCTGTAAAGTGTGCAGAACAAACGAGGGACTTTCGCATTTTTTGGCCACTGGTGCCTTCTAACCAACAATTGGTATGTGTTTGTTTGGCATTAAATGCGGGTGGCGGGAAAGGCTGGATGAAAATATAGCTACAAATGAGGCATAATGATGCAATATGTACATACAGATAGCCTAAATAGCTTGTTATCATCGATTAGCTTGCAGTCATGCCGTGACCAAATATGTCTGGTTAGCACACTCCACATAAGTCAATAACGTCAACAAAACTCACCTTTGTGATTTCGTTGACTTTATCATTAGAAATGCATCTGCTTTGAGTGTCGCAGGATATCCACACATTCTTGCCATCTCTGTCATAGCATGTCGTCTGTAAAGTGTGCAGAACAAACGAGGGACTTTCGCATTTTTTGGCCACTGGTGCCTTCTAACCAACAATTGGTATGTGTTTGTTTGGCATTAAATGCGGGTGGCGGGAAAGGCTGGATGAAAATATAGCTACAAATGAGGCATAATGATGCAATATGTACATACAGATAGCCTAAATAGCATGTTATCATCGATTAGCTTGCAGTCATGCCGTGACCAAATATGTCTGGTTAGCACACTCCACATAAGTCAATAACGTCAACAAAACTCACCTTTGTGATTTCGTTGACTTTATCATTGGAAATGCATCTGCTTTGAGTGTCGCAGGATATCCACACATTCTTGCCATCTCTGTCATAGCATGTCGTCTGTAAAGTGTGCAGAACAAACGAGGGACTTTCGCATTTTTTGGCCACTGGTGCCTTCTAACCAACAATTGGTATGTGTTTGTTTGGCATTAAATGCGGGTGGCGGGAAAGGCTGGATGAAAATATAGCTACAAATGAGGCATTATGATGCAATATGTACATACAGATAGCCTAAATAGCATGTTATCATCGATTAGCTTGCAGTCATGCCGTGACCAAATATGTCTGGTTAGCACACTCCACATAAGTCAATAACGTCAACAAAACTCACCTTTGTGATTTCGTTGACTTTATCGTTGGAAATGCATCTGCTTTGAGTGTCGCAGGATATCCACACATTCTTGCCATCTCTGTCATAGCATGTCGTCGGTAAAGTGTGCGGAACAAACGAGGGACTTTCGCATTTTTTGGCCACTGGTGCAACTTGAATCCGTCTCTGTTTGTCTTGTTACAGCCTCCGACAACACACCGACGAGGCATGATGTCTCCAAAGTACGGGAAAACAGGCGAAAAAACTGAAAATAACAGAGCTGATTTGACCTGGTGCGTGTTATAAAATTGAGAAAATGGCGGATCGCTTCATGTTGTGACGTCACGGGTGAAAGGTCATCGCTCTGACAGGCTATCAATTGAAAGGCGTTTAAATCGCCAAATGCACCCTTTTAGAGTTCGGAAATCGGTTAAAAAAACATATGGGCTTTTTTCCGCAACATAAAGGTATATATTGACGCTTACATAGTTCTGCTGATAATGTTCCCCTTTAAAACCAGCTATGAGTGCACTTTTGTGCATGATGTCACTAAGATAACATATCAAAACAACACTAAATTAAAGTGCACTTTTGGTACAGAACACCACTACAATAGTTTACAACTAATAAAGTGCACTTTTGTGCATGATGTCACACAAGATATTTCAATAACTGTCAAATAAAAAATAAGCGGCATAATAGGAAATCAAATACTGTATGTCCTTGTTATCTCCTTCTGTTGTTGACTATTTGTTTCATACGGTGTTGATGTGGAAATGGTTGCTTGGGCATTTAGTTGGTGTGGCACTGAATGGAGATGTTGACATGCAGGGTTTCAAGCACTCTTCATTCTGTAGCAGGAGACTTTTAAATGATGCTAAAAATTAGCTGTAGTGCTACTTTTTGCAGCAACGCTTTTGCCCCACACTTGACAAATTACAGTTGTTTGTTCGACATATTCTTTCTCTTTTTTCTCTCTATTCTTGCAGCGGCTTTACGTTGAGCTCCTCCCGGATGGCAGAGCTTCTCACCCTATGGCAGAGCTTCTCACCCTATCTCTAAGGGAGAGCCCCGCCACCCGGCGGAGGAAACTCATTTCAGCCGCGTGTACCCGTGATCTTATCCTTTCGGTCATGACCCAAAGCTCATGACCATAGGTGAGGATGGGAACGTAGATCGACCGGTAAATTGAGAGCTTTGCCTTCCGGCTCAGCTCCTTCTTCACCACAACGGATCGATACAACGTCCGCATTACTGAAGACGCCGCACCGATCCGCCTGTCGATCTCACGATCCACTCTTCCCCCACTCGTGAACAAGACTCCTAGGTACTTGAACTCCTCCACTTGGGGCAGGGTCTCCTCCCCAACCCGGAGATGGCACTCCACCCTTTTCCGGGCGAGAACCATGGACTCGGACTTGGAGGTGCTGATTCTCATTCCGGTCGCTTCACACTCGGCTGCGAACCGATCCAGTGAGAGCTGAAGATCCCGGCCAGATGAAGCCATCAGGACTACATCATCTGCAAAAAGCAGAGACCTAATCCCGTGGCCACCAAACCGGAACCCCTCAACGTAAAGCCGCTGCTCCTCCACATCGAGAGGAGCCAGATGAGGTGGTTCGGGCATCTGGTCAGGATGCCACCCGAACGCCTCCCTAGGGAGGTGTTTAGGGCACGTCCAACCGGTAGGAGACCACGGGGAAGACCCAGGACACGTTGGGAAGACTATGTCTCCCGGCTGGCCTGGGAACGCCTCGGGATCCCCCGGGAAGAGCTAGACAAAGTGGCTGGAGATAGGGAAGTCTGGGCTTCCCTGCTTAGGCTGCTGCCCCCGCGACCCGACCTCGGATAAGCGGAAGATGATGGATGGATGGATGGATGTTCGACATATTCCCACTTGAAGCCAAACCACCGCCCGACGATGGACCCCCTGCTGTATTTCTTGGGAATTAATTCATCCTTCATTTGTTACCAGATTTGCACCTTCTTTCTCTCGTATTACCACTCGCACCACAGCTAACGTGACGTATGTAAGAAGATGTCAGTTGTTAAGTGCATTGGCACTCTCCATCGTTTTCAGCAGACTGCATTGCAAAATCCATAACCTCTCACCCGCACTCTTCCTCTCAAGTAAGATCCACTCGGGAATGGGGCCATATGAATCCCCTGCCTACTGTACCTTATTGTGAAATTCTCTGACACACATACGTTGCGAGAGACAAACACACACACACACACACACACACACACACACACACACAAGCACACGAACATGTCGTGCGTACTTTGTGGGGACCTTGTTTGGTTAGTAGGTTGTGAGGGCCCCCCTTTCCACACACACACACACACACACACACACACACACACACACACACTTCATAATAATTCCTCTTCACGCGTCTCTCTTCTCTAATCAAAGTGTTGCCGTCCTTTTCTAACCTTTTCCTGCAATTTGTATTCAACACAAACCCTCGTAGTCATATTGATAGTGTCAACACCAGTGCCTGACACACACACACACACACACACACACCAAACACACTTGCATTAGGATGTAAGAGAGAAAGCGGTTAAAGGGAAAGGGAACCCAGCCTTTGCTCAGGGCAGTGTGGGGAAGCAGTGGGAGACGTTCTCGTCGCCATGTTGGCTGGCCTATTTCTTCTAAAGCTGATTTATCACAGGCGCGGCCACTGGGGAGATGTTTTATTTTAACACACTGAGCTGTGACTTTTTCCACGGCACATTCCACGTGAAGGATGCTGACTGATAGTGCGATTACGTGTTGGCGTCGGACGGAAAGTGTCATCTTTAGTGCTTTGCCGAGGTGTTAAGAACTTAACGTTCCGGTCCAGGCAACGAGGGGTAGCTAGGTATTCCTTTTTAAGATAAATGGACGACAAAAACGTCGGTGAGGCTGCTCACGTCGTCATGCAGTAGCCATGTCTAACTGCACGGGGCAGCCGTGAGTCGACTGCTCCAAGAAAAAGAAGAATGTTGACCAATCGTGGCCGTTAGTGAAAATTGTGTGTGCACGCTGCAGGCCAAAGTAGCCGAAATCAGATTTTGGGGTTTATATTGTAGCATCCCGGAAGGGTTAGGGCTGCAAGGTATTCTGGGTATTTGTTCTGTTGTGTTTATGTTGTGTCACGGTGCGGACGTTCTCCCGAAATGTGTTTGTTGGTCTTGTTTGGTGTGGGTTCACAGTGTGGCGCATACTTGTAACAGTGTTAAAGTTGTTTATACGGCCACCCTCAGTGTGACCTGTATGGCTGTTAACCAAGTACGCTTTGTATTCACTTGTGTATGAAAAGGCGTAGATATTATGTGATTGGGTCGGCACGCAAAGGCAGTGCCTTCAAGGTTTATTGGCGCTCTGTACTTCTCCCAGCGGCGTTTTTGTCAGAAATTTTACTTTTTGAAACGGATACCTATAATTTCCGATATTACATTTTAAAGCACGATATTATCGGACATATCTATTATCGGGATAACACTAATAAGTGGTCATGGCCAACCCAATTCAATCTTGATGTGATCCAGAGAGCATCCCTACCTCAAATTAGATTCATATATCTGTTAAAAACAGTGAATCAAGTTGCGTTCATGTCGTGTAATTTGCTGTTGGAGCTGACTTATGTTTTCTTCGCGAACTCCACATTTCAGTTGATATGTGACGGCTGCCGGCATCGATTGTGGGCTAGATAGTAATAATAATTGGATTGTCCCTAAAGATGAATTAAAGCTTAAACCCTCCCCGGTGTCGACCGCTTAAGGGAGAAGAATTACTTCAATTGCTCGTGTTAATTCTCGCTGCACGAACAATAAAAATGGGGGGGGTTACTCGTGTGACTGCCGCAGGCCTAAACGCCGCATCTCTCTCTCTCTCTCTCTCTCTCTCTCTCTCTCTCTCTCTCGCTCGCTCCTTGACATGATGCCAGTGTTTTGACTGGAGCTCGCCCCAGCAGAGCCAACAAGCAAATCACATTGTAGAGATGTCTGGACGCAGCCCAACACACACACACACACACACACACACCTACACACCTTGACGTATCCACTAGTTTTGTCCACTGGGAGTAATCCACAAGTCCAGCGGGATTAGGGTTTGTGATTAGGATTTGCGGCCCATCAGGTTAGGGATTACAGTGGGCGTGTGCGGGTTCTGTCACCCAGTCAAGTTCTTCATCCATCCATCCATCCATTTTCTACCGCTTATTCCCTTTCGGGGTTGCGGGGGGCGCTGGCGCCTATCTCAGCAACAATCGGGCGGAAGGCGGGGTACACCCTGGACAAGTCGCCACCTCATCGCAAGGCAAACACAGATAGACAACATTCACACTCACATTCACACACTAGGGCCAATTTAGTGTTGCCAATCAACCTATCCCCAGGTGCATGTCTTTGGAAGTGGGAGGAAGCCGGAGTACCCGGAGGGAACCCACGCATTCACGGGGAGAACATGCAAACTCCACACATTTGAACCCAGGACTGCAGGACCTTCGTATTGTGAGGCAGACGCACTAACCCCTCTGCCACCGTGAAGCCCACTCAAGTTCTTCAATCGGCCTTCATTGCGAGAAGCAGGAGTTCTACTGAAGCGATGCAAACTAGTGGCGTTGGTCGTCATGGTTACGACAATGCCTTCACGGCAACCTGAGGTGGGTCAGGTATCACAACTTGCATCACACTCTTGAAGGAAAGTACTAAAACATTTATTGTTGGTGCTAGTTTGAAATCTTGTTGTTGTAGTGCTGGGCGATATATCGCGGGTTTGTCTCTGTGCGGTATAGAAAATGACTATATCTTGATATTGGAGTATACGTTCACACGCAGTTGCTTTTAGCTGCGGGCATTACACTACAGGCTCTTCTCACTCTTTCTTGTGTCTCCTTCTCACAGAGTGTAAGTGCACCTTCCTACACAGGTCACATACTGTCAGGTCATACGTCAAAATACGTATACGCCCTCGCAGGGCAGCGAGGTAGCAGCATGGGTAACGTTAGCTGTGATGCTAGTGGAGCCGTGCGAGTGGTAATGCGTGAGAAAGAAGATGCGAATCTGGTAACAAATGAAGGAAGAATGAATTCCCGAGAAAAACAGCAGGGGGTCCATCGTCTGGCGGCGGTTCGGCTTCAAGCGGGAACATGTCGAATAGACAACTTTAATTTGTCAAGCGTTGCTATCTAAAGTAGCATTACTGCTAATATGTAGCATCATTTGAAAAGTCACCTGCTAACAACTGTTTAATAACTACATTAAAGCCCTACTGAAATGAGATGTTCTTATTTAAACGGGGATAGCAGGTCCATTCTATGTGTCATACTTGATCATTTCGCCATATTGCCATATTTTTGCTGAGAGGATTAAGTAGAGAACATCGACATAAAGTTCGCAATTTTTGGTCGCTAATAAAAAAGCCTTGCCTGTACCGGAAGTAGCAGACGATGTACGCGTGACGTCACGTGTTGTGGGGCTCCTGGCATCCTCACATTGTTTACAATCATAGCCAACAGCAGCAAGAGCGATTCGGACCTATTAATTTGAGCGAGGATGAAAGATTTGTGGATGAGGAAAATTAGAGTGAAGCACTAGAAAAAAAAGGGAAAAAAAGGCGACGGCAGTGGGAGCGATTCAGATGTTATTAGACACATTTACTAGGATATTTCTGGGAAATCCCCTATCTGATTATTGTGTCACTAGTGTTTTAGTGAGATTATAAAGTCATACCTGTAAGTCGGAGGGGTTTGGTGACCGCCAGTGTCTCTGATGGAAGCCATGGAGGAGCCAAGAAAGTTGTAGCTGCCTATTTGACATCTGCTGCAGGAAGAACAACACAAGCTCCGCTCATGTCTCCGGTAAGAGACGACTTATTACCCCAATTTTCTCACCGAAACCTGCCAGTCGATACGTGGTAGAGAAACATGTTCGCTTTACCGCTCTGTTCCATTGTAAAGCTTCACAACAAAAAAGAAACACCGACTGTATTTCGGTTGCTAAAGGCAGCTGCAATCCACCGCTTTCCACCAACAGCGTTCTTCTTTGACGTCCCCATTATTAATTGAACAAATTGCAAAAGATTCAGCAACACAGATGTCCAGAATACTGTGGAATTACGCGATTAAATCGGATGACTTTTAGCTGTGAGTGGTGCTGGGAAAAAATGTCCGCTCCAACCAATAACGTCACGCGCACGCATCAACATAAGCGTCATCATTCCGCGGCGTTTTCAACTGGAAACTTTGCGGGAAATTTAAAATTGCAATTTAGTAAACTAAACCGGCCGTATTGGCATGTGTTGCAATGTCCACGGGTTGTGGAGCGCCTCGCATCTGAACATTGTTTACAATCATGGCCACCAGCAGCGAGAGCGATTCGGACCGAGAAAGCGACGATTTCCCCATTAATTTGACCGAAGATAAAAGATTTGTGGATGAGGAAAGTGAGAGGGAAGGACTAGAAAAAAAAAAAAAGACTATACAGTGGGGGCGATTCAGATGTTATTAGACAAATTTACTAGGATAATTCTGGAAAATCCCTTATCTGCTTATTGTGTTACTAGTGTTTTAGTGAGATTATATGGTCGTACCTGTACAACCTGAAGGTCGGCCCTGCACCTTTCTTCAGCACCAGTCAACGAGTGGTGGCAATGCCCATCTCTCCCCTTCGCAAGGGACCCCCTTCGAAACACGATCTTTCGAAATGATCGCTGCATAATACACTGTACTTTGTGTGTCTGGTCTAATCCAACTGTGTTCGCTTGACCGGTCTGTTCCATAGTAAAGCTTCACCGTCATCTTTCGGGAATGTAAACAATGAAACACAGTCTGTGTTTGTGTTGCTAAAGGCGGCCGCAATACACCGCTTCCCACCTACAGCTTTCTTCTTTGACGTCTCCATTATTCATTGAACAAATTGCAAAAGATTCAGCAACACAGATGTCCAGAATACTGTGGAATTATGCGATGAAAACAGACGACTTATAGCTGGGAACGGTGCTGGAACAAAATGTCCTCTACAATGCGTGACGTCACGCCCACGCGTCATCTTACCGCGACGTTTTAGCATGATACTTCAGCGCCAAATTTAAAATTGCAATTTAGTAAACTAAAAAGGCCGTATTGGCATGTGTTGCAATGTCCACGGGTTGTGGAGCGCCTCACATCTGAACATTGTTTACAATCATGGCCACCAGCAGCGAGAGCGATTCGGACCGAGAAAGCGACGATTTCCCCATTAATTTGACCGAAGATAAAAGATTTGTGGATGAGGAAAGTGAGAGTGAAGGACTAGAAAAAAAAAAAAAGACTATACAGTGGGGGCGATTCAGATGTTATTAGACAAATTTACTAGGATAATTCTGGAAAATCCCTTATCTGCTTATTGTGTTACTAGTGTTTTAGTGAGATTATATGGTCGTACCTGTACAACCTGAAGGTCGGCCCTGCACCTTTCTTCAGCACCAGTCAACGAGTGGTGGCAATGCCCATCTCTCCCCTTCGCAAGGGACCCCCTTCGAAACACGATCTTTCGAAATGATCGCTGCATAATACACTGTACTTTGTGTGTCTGGTCTAATCCAACTGTGTTCGCTTGACCGGTCTGTTCCATAGTAAAGCTTCACCGTCATCTTTCGGGAATGTAAACAATGAAACACAGTCTGTGTTTGTGTTGCTAAAGGCGGCCGCAATACACCGCTTCCCACCTACAGCTTTCTTCTTTGACGTCTCCATTATTCATTGAACATATTGCAAAAGATTCAGCAACACAGATGTCCAGAATACTGTGGAATTATGCGATGAAAACAGACGACTTATAGCTGGGAACGATGCTGGAACAAAATGTCCTCTACAATGCGTGACGTCACGCCCACGCGTCATCATACTGCGAAGTTTTAGCATGATACTTCAGCGCCAAATTTAAAATTGCAATTTAGTAAACTAAAAAGGCCGTATTGGCATGTGTTGCATTGTTAATATTTCATCATTGATATATAAACTAGTGGGTTTCAGTAGGCCTTTAAGTAATTGCTGCTATCATCGAACGATGAACAGAAGGCATTTTTGCCTGAGCTGCTAAAATGCTAAGCTAACACATTGAAACAGTGAACAGCAAGCATTTTCAAAAGGGCCAATCAAAGGCTTTGGTTTAAACTTTAGCTGCTAAAATGATAAGCTAAAAACTTTTAACAAAGCATCACTGCTAACATGCTAAGCAAATATATATTTGTCCTTTTGCCACATGTTGTATCACGCGGGCAACATAGCTCGCATTGTTGAAACGCCCACAACGTAAATACAGCATGTGTCACGTGAGATCTAGTGTCAGGATCCGACTTTAGCCTTGATGGAGGCCGCGAGGTTGTCAGACGCCGTTGCAAAAGCCCAGTTAGAGTTTGAGGGCGGAGCGAGGGTCGCGGTCGCCATGGCAGCAGTGACCAAGCAAGAGGACGGTGGAAGAGGAGCTGTCATAACGGTCATGTGACTCTTAAGCAGCTTTGACGGTTTAAGAGAGTCGGACGCACAACGTTTGTAGTCACAACACAGCGACAGTTGGTGTATCTCTCACGTAACTTGTGCTGCTACAGTGTGTGTGTGTGTGTGTGTGTGTGTGTGTGCCTCCTTCATTCGTGTACTGTGCATGCGGGCTCTCAAAGGCACAGGTGTAAAATATAGACAAGGTTGAAGGAAATTTCCATTGCCCACTGGGCGGGCACACACACACACACATACACACGCACAGGTGCCAGCATGCCTTGTCGTCGTGGTAACCAGGTGCCATGGGCAAGCACAGGCGAGTGTAAGCTTTGTCAGCATGCTCTTATTCTGATACACACACACTCAGCACTTCTGTCCTCTTCCATGAGTGTGTACTTTAAAAAGCATTTGTTGTTATTTTTAGTTGTTGACTTGTCACATGAAAGCTTCATTAGTGTGTGTGTGTGTGTGTGTGTGTTGTATTTCTACCCTTTTTGAGACGTCAAGAAAGAAAAGTACCGTTCATATGGGGACCGGTGAGCAAGTTGGGACAGAAAACGTGGTCCCAATACGGAAAAACCATTGCATCTAACGGAGAGCCAAATACTAGAGTCCGTGAACATTGCTCCAAAGTCAGGATTTTTTGTTGACAAAATATGCATGCAAAAGTAAACATCGACAGGTGCAGAGGCAGCAATATATGATAAAACAAGACGACTTCTGTCGTCCTCCCTTAGTGTGTACTTTAAAAAGCATTTTTTTTTGTTATGATTATTTGTTGATTCGTCACATGAAAGCTTCATTAGTGTGTGTGTGTGTGTGTGTGTGTGTTCTATTTCTACCCTTCTTGAGACATCAACAAAGAAAATTACCGTCCATGTGAGGATCGCTGAGTAGGTTGGGACAGAAAATATGGTCCCAATACGGAAAAAACATTGCATCTAACAGAGAGCCAAATACTTGAGTCCGTGAACATTGCTCCAAAGTCAGGATTTTTTGTTGACAAAATATGCATGCAAAAGTAAACATCGACAGGTGCAGAGGCAGCAATATATGATAAAACAAGATGACTTCTGTCGTCCTCCATTAGTGTGTACTTTAAAAAGCATTTTTGGTTATTTTTAGTTGTTGATTTGTCACATGAAAGCTTCATTAGTGTTTGTGTGTGTGTGTTTTATTTCTACCCTTCTTGAGACATCAACAAAGAAAAGTACCGTCCATATGGGGACCGGTGAGCAAGTTGGGACAGAAAACGTGGTCACAATACGGAAAAACCATTGCATCTAACAGAAAGCCAAATACTTGAGTCCGTGAACATTGCTCCAAAGTCAGGATTTTTTGTTGACAAAATATGCATGCAAAAGTAAACATCGACAGGTGCAGAGGCAGCAATATATGATAAAACAAGACGACTTCTGTCGTCCTCCCTTAGTGTGTACTTTAAAAAGCATTTTTTTTTGTTATGATTATTTGTTGATTCGTCACATGAAAGCTTCATTAGTGTGTGTGTGTGTGTGTGTGTGTGTTCTATTTCTACCCTTCTTGAGACATCAACAAAGAAAATTACCGTCCATGTGAGGATCGCTGAGTAGGTTGGGACAGAAAATATGGTCCCAATACGGAAAAAACATTGCATCTAACAGAGAGCCAAATACTTGAGTCCGTGAACATTGCTCCAAAGTCAGGATTTTTTGTTGACAAAATATGCATGCAAAAGTAAACATCAACAGGTGCAGAGGCAGCAATATATGATAAAACAAGACGACTTCTGTCGTCCTCCCTTAGTGTGTACTTTAAAAATAATTTTTGGTTATTTTTAGCTGTTGACTTGTCACATGAAAGCTTCATTAGTGTTTGTGTGTGTGTGTGTTTTATTTCTACCCTTCTTGAGACATCAACAAAGAAAAGTACCGTCCATATGGGGACCGGTGAGCAAGTTGGGACAGAAAACGTGGTCCCAATACGGAAAAACCATTGCATCTAACAGAGAGCCAAATACTAGAGTCCGTGAACATTGCTCCAAAGTCAGGATTTTTTGTTGACAAAATATGCATGCAAAAGTAAACATTGACAGGTGCAGAAGCAGCAATATATGATAAAACAAGACGACTTCTGTCGTCCTCCCTTTGTGTGTACTTTAAAAAGCATTTTTGGTTATTTTTAGTTGTTGATTTGTCACATGAAAGCTTCATTAGTGTTTGTGTGTGTGTGTGTGTGTTTTATTTCTACCCTTCTTGAGACATCAACAAAGAAAAGTACCGTTCATATGGGGACCGGTTAGCAAGTTGGGACAGAAAACATGGTCCCAATACGGAAAAACCATTGCATCTAACAGAGAGCCAAATACTTGAGTCCGTGAACATTGCTCCAAAGTCAGGATTTTTTGTTGACAAAATATGCATGCAAAAGTAAACATCGACAGGTGCAGAGGCAGCAATATATGATAAAACAAGACGACTTCTGTCGTCCTCCCTTAGTGTGTACTTTAAAAATAATTTTTGGTTATTTTTAGCTGTTGACTTGTCACATGAAAGCTTCATTAGTGTTTGTGTGTGTGTGTGTTTTATTTCTACCCTTCTTGAGACATCAACAAAGAAAAGTACCGTCCATATGGGGACCGGTGAGCAAGTTGGGACAGAAAACGTGGTCCCAATACGGAAAAACCATTGCATCTAACAGAAAGCCAAATACTTGAGTCCGTGAACATTGCTCCAAAGTCAGGATTTTTTGTTGACAAAATATGCATGCAAAAGTAAACATTGACAGGTGCAGAAGCAGCAATATATGATAAAACAAGACGACTTCTGTCGTCCTCCCTTTGTGTGTACTTTAAAAAGCATTTTTGGTTATTTTTAGTTGTTGATCTGTCACATCAAAGCTTCATTTGTGTGTGTTTGTGTGTGTGTGTGTGTGTGTGTGTGTGTGTGTGTGTGTGTTCTATTTCTACCCTTCTTGAGACATCAACAAAGAAAAGTACCGTCCATGTGTGGACCGCTGAGTAGGTTGGGACCGAAAACATGGTCCCAATACGGAAAAACCATTGCATCTAACAGAGAGCCAAATACTAGAGTCCGTGAACATTGCTCCAAAGTCAGGATTTTTTGTTGATAAAATGTGCATTCAAAAGTAAATATCGACAGGTACAGAGGCACAGAGCAATACGACTTCTGTCGTCCTCCATTAGTGTGTACTTTAAAAAGCAATTTTTTTTGTTATTTTTAGTTGTTGACTTGTCACATGAAAGCTTCATTAGTGTGTGTGTGTGTGTGTGTGTTTATGTGTGTGCGTGTGGGTGTGTGCGCGCGCGCGTGCGTGTGTATATATTCAAGTTAAAGTGCCAATGATTGTGACAATCATACTGGGTGTGGCGAAATTATTCTCTGCATACGACCCATCACCCTTGATCACCCCCTGGGAGGTGAGGGGAGCAGTGGGCAGCAGCGGTGCCGCGCCCGGGGACCATTTATGGTGATTTAACCCCCAATTCCAACCCTTGATGCTGAGTGCCAAGCAGGGAGGTAATGGGTCCCATTTTTTTATAGTCTTTAGTATGACTCGGCCGGGGTTTGAACTCCCAACCTACCGATCTCAGGGCGGACACTCTAACCACTAGGCCACTGAGTAGGTTTATGCTTCACTGATAAGCGTACTTGGCGAGCGTTTTGTCCTACTAATTTTGGCGGTCATGGAATTCACCGTAGTTGTGTGGACTGTGATGCCATTAATTGATTAACGTGGACACCGACTTAAACAAGTTGAAAAACTTATTGGTCAATTGTACGGAATATGTACTGTACTGTGCAATCTACTAATAAAAGCCTCAATCAATCAATCAATCAATGCAACAGTTTGTTTACATGTTCAACTTTCTCCGACGCTGCCACAGAAAGACGTGTTTCATGCCACTCCTTCTTTGTCTCGTTTTTGTCCACCAAACGTTTTATGCTGTGCGTGCAAACACAAAGGTGAGCTTTGTTGACGTTATTGACTTGTGTGGAATGCTGCTCGGGCATATTTGGTCAATCCGTGTCTGCAAGCTAATCGATGCTAACATGCTATTTAGGCTAGCTGTATGTACATATTGCATCACTATGCCTCGTCTGTAGCTATATTTGAGATCATTTAATTTCCTTTACTTGGTTTATGTTTGCATCTCTCATGACACGTTATCAGTGTGTAGTATTGGCTGCATTTCGGAGAGTTGTTCCAGACAGCAGCAAACGTTACCCAACTTGCAAAGATTATAATAAATCCATTATAAGAAGACATTTAACTTGGACACAAACATCTATAACTTTGGCCATTCTCATCCAGTCATTTCCAGGAGTTCTCTCACCCACCGAGAAGTCTAGCCTTACTATCACCTCTTGAAAACACAAACACAGCTCGTTAGCGTTAAAGCTTCAGACACACAAAACGCTATGTTCCCACTGTAAAGCACCATTTGACTGTCTAACATCAGTACTTTTCCAATACAGCGTAGTGTTTTAAAATGAATGAAAACTACTATAATACGGGACCTTTGATAGAAAAACAATAGGTACTTATCGTCAGGGTCACTCTCAGTTCGCCTTCTTTCACCTACCACAACGTTCATGGTTGTCTATCTACCCCCCCTCGCTCGCTCACTGACCTACTTCTCAAAGGCTGCTCGGGCTTGCGTGACCACAGCGGGTGTGTGTGTGTGATGCTTACACGTGCATATTTACTACTACACACACACACTAGAGGTGTGTATTCTTGCAATAATGACTTGATGCCACTAATTGACTTCTTACTTTATGCCCTCTTGCGTTACCGTACGCAAACATCATGTCAAATTAAAGCTGCGAGCAGCGATGGATAGGACCAACTTTTGCTAGTGTTTCCTGCCTTTACCCATTCAACATATCTTTACCTGCACATTACCTACCTTCTCTGCATCCTGGAGCCACACTGGTGCTTCTTTCTTTCACCCATACATGCTGGTGCTTCCTGCGATCACCCAGACAACATATCTTTACCTGCACATTACCTACCTTCCCTGCATCCTGGGGTCACACTGGTGCTTCTTTCTTTCACCCGTACATGCTGGTGCTTCCTGCCATCACCCAGACAACATATCTTTACCCGCACATTACCTACCTTCTCTGCATCCTGGAGCCACACTGGTGCTTCTTTCTTTCACCCATACATGCTGGTGCTTCCTGCGATCACCCAGACAACGTATCTTTACCTGCACATTACCTACTTTCTCTGTGTCCTGGAGTCAAACTGGTGCCTCCTCCTTTCACCCAGTCGACATATCTTTACCTGCACATTACCTACCTTCCCTGCATCCTGGGGTCACACTGGTGCTTCTTTCTTTCACCCATACATGCTGGTGCTTCCTGCCATCACCCAGACAACGTATCTTTACGTGCACATTACCTACTTTCTCTGTGTCCTGGAGTCAAACTGGTGCCTCCTCCTTTCACCCAGTCGACATATCTTTACCCGCACAGTACCTACCTTCTCTGCATTGTGTGGTAGCGCTGGTACTTTCTGCTTTTAAGCGGCTATCTTGAGACGGCAGCAGCGCAGCAGCATCAGCACATCAGTTCTTTGAAGGCTCGGAACAGTTAGAAAAACTCTTTGCGCAACTTTTTATCAGAAGGGTTCAATCTCTTTCCTGTGCGAGTTTGAAGCCGACACAACAAAGTCGCTCAGAGGAGATAATGTTTGAAAAAAGGTGACAGGTTTTTACCAAATTTTTGTTTTGAAGGGGTAATTGCCAGCTTCCTGTTGATTTTTGCTGAAGGATGTCAATTAAATGTAGGTCTAGGTGAGACCTACATAGAGGTTTTTGTTTCATGTTTCTACGACATTCCTACCGGAAGTTACAAGCAGTTTTGTCTGTGTTTTCTTCCCAAGAGCAGTTTTGTCAGTGTTTTATTCCTAGGGGGCGCTAGAGCGCAATTTTGAGTTTTGGGGTTTGGTTTTTTACTAGATCGTAATTCTCAACAGTCCTGATGTGTGTGTCGAGTTTAGTGAGTTTTGAAGCATTTTAAGGGGGTCAAATTACAGCTCAAAGAGGCAAAAATGACATTTTTTAGGAAACTTTGGTTTCGAAGTGGTTTTTGCCAACTTCCTGTTGATTTTTGCTGGAGGATGTAAGTGTATGAAATATAGGTCTAAGTCAGACCTACATAGAGGTTTTTGTTTCATGTATCTACGATATTTCTAACGGAAGTTGCAAGCAGTTTTGTCTGTGTTTTTTCCTAGGACGCGCTAAAGCGCAATTTTGAGTTTTGGGGTTTGTTTGTTTTTTATTAGATGACAATTTTCGCCAGTCCTGATGTGTGTGTTGAATTTGGTGAGTTTTGAAGCCTGTTGAGGGGGTCAAATTACAGCACAAAGAGGCGGCGGTATAATAATATTAAAACCTTAGAAATACAATAGGGTCCTCTGTCCCAAAGTGACATTCTGTCCCTAATGATGTAGCATGTGGACAGGTTAGGTTTTTATTGGACAAAGCAAAAACATGATGATACACAACTTTTTTGGGAACAAATATAAATAGATAGAATAGAGCAGCGTTGTCCAAACTATGGTCGGCCTCTTTAAATTGGCCCGGGAGTTCAATAAACAATTTGACCAAGAGCAGTGTAACCATGTATATAAATATGCATTTATTTTACCATTTTAATGTTGTCTAGTGGCCAACGAAACTAACCCTGCCAATAATTTAACTTTTCTGGGGAGCATAGTAAAGTATTAACTTGTATGACCCAATCCAAACAAGCTTCCCTAGTCACGGTGCAAAAAAAAAAAAAAAATTAAATCAAACCAGCACAATAATTCATCAATCATGGTCACATATAACACAACCTGCTCATCTAACTTTATGGAAATTATGAAAAAAAATATCTAAATGACATCCTTTTAAATACATTACAATGGAAAAATGCAAAACACTCTCGCCACACTTATTCATGTTTGGTACATTTTAGCTGCTTGATATTTGATTGATTAAAAAACCTTGAGGTTGTCACGGAAGTAAACAAGGCAGGAGTTGAACTCCTTCACATGCTCTTAATAACCGATTATAATGTCTATTTATTATACAGTAAATACATTATATTATTAAATAATGCACTCATGTGTGTAGGATATATATATATATATATATATATATGTGTGTATATATAATATGTATATATGTATATGTATGTATATATGTACGTATGTGCATATATATATGTATGAATGTATATATATATATGTATGTATTATATATGTATGTATGTATATGTATGTGTGGGGGGAAAAATCACAAGACTACTTCATCTCTACAGAACTGTTTCATGAGGGGTTACCTCAATCATCAGGAGATACATACATATATGTACGTATGTATGTATATATGTATATATGTGTATATATATGAATATGTGTGTATTTGTTTGAATATATTTGTGTGTATATATATATATACAGTATATATGTGTGTATATATATGTATATGTGTGTATGTATACATATATACTTTTTTGGTATGTTTATACATACGTATATTTATAGATGTATATGTATATATAATAATGTGTGTATATATATATATATATACACACACACACAACTATGTATTATGTATATATATTTATACACACACACACACAACTATGTATTATGTATATATATTTATACTAATATAACTAATTTGTGGGCTTCACGGTGGCAGAGGGGTTAGTGCGTCTGCCTCACAATACGAAGTTCCTGCAGTCCTGGGTTCAAATCCAGGCTCGGGATCTTTCTGTGTGGAGTTTGCATGTTCTCCCCGTGAATGCGTGGGTTTCCTCCGGGTACTCCGGCTTCCTCCCACCTCCAAAGACATGCACCTGGGGATAGGTTGATTGGCAACACTAAATTGGCCCTAGTGTGTGAATGTGAGTGTGAATGTTGTCTGTCTATCTGTGTTGGCCCTGCGATGAGGTGGCGACTTGTCCAGGGTGTACCCCGCCTTCCGCCCGATTGTAGCTGAGATAGGCGCCAGCGCCCCCCGCGACCCCGAAAGGGAATAAGCGGTAGAAAATGGATGGATGGATGGATAACTAATTTGTATTATGTATATATATATATATATATATGTATATGTGTGTGTGTGTGTAACACCCCCCCACCTACCAAATTCGGAGGTCTCAAGGTTGGCAAGTATGATATACAGCATGTAGGTGTCTGTATGTATATAGGTATGTATATGTATACTGTGTGTGTGTGTATATATATATTAGTTACTTTAGATGCAGTCCGCTTTCTGCCCCCCGGCCCTCCCAATGCAGCCCTCCCCAGTCCAGGACATTATAGTCCTGTTGACGCACCCATCATACGATGCTCTCGTACATTGTTTTCCCCGCCAAGGCGGCGGTGCGTCTACTCCGAGGAATGTCGGCGCTGTGATGCAATATGGGTAATAAGGCAAATTGTTGACTGCCTGCAGTACAACACGGTGTTGTTAAAGGTGGGACTTGCTGCTTTGTTATTCCCATGAAGGTGTGGAGCCAACATCTGGAGTACGTTTCCTCCAGTTCTCATTAGCGTTAATGAATGCCTACATGTACTGTAAATCAACGGACGTCTTAGGTAAGATTGAGATGTTTCCCGAAGGGTTGTGGTGGCTCCCTTGAAAGATTTGTAAACGATTTGACCTTTGACCCTGGCTGCCCCAAGCAGGGCCTGGGTATAATCAATAGGTTTCTTGAAAGAAATCTCTCAAAAAACGTGATTGATGGAGACGTTGATGTGCGGCTGATTGTTTTACAACCACAACTCCTTTTTTTGACACCCTGCTGTCAAACAAGTTCTTCTTTGCCTTTTGTAAGCGGAGTGTAGTAGCTTTGTGTAGTTGTTTTGTTATTCTCTCTATAGAGTCTTTTTAAAAAAAAATCCATCCATCCATCAATCCATTTTCTACCGCTTATTCCCTTTGGGGTCGCGGGGGGCGCTGGTGTCTATCTCAGCTACATTCGGGCGGAAGGCGGCGTACACCCTGGACAAGACGCCACATTAGTTGCAAATCGTGGCTTTATTGAGGTCTTGCACACAGCCAATCCAAAAAAAACCACTAGTCAGTCCCCGCACTCCCCACCGCTCCCTCACTTCGCTTACCCACACCCACCTCACATGCTGTCATATATTAAAGGGCCACACACACACATACACTACTCTCAACACATGCTAACCGATTTGAAGCCTCATCACCGCATTCAAGCAGCCTCTCCTCGGCGATCCAGGCAGGGCTAAAGCAATAACAAATGTTTTTATAGCAACAAATTGAAGTCCATATTGCATTAAAAAATACATTTTGACCCACTTCTATGGTGGAACATGCCAAGTTAGCCAGGCTGGGGGGGAAAAGAAAAGTTAATCTGAGGCTGAGTTGACTTGAAACTGTTTAATGTTGCACTTTTTATATGTAGAAGAAAAGTTTTGTTATTTTATTTAAAACTCGAGGCAGTTTAATGTTGATCAATGTGGACCCTGAATTAAACAAGTTGAAAAACTTATTAGGGTTTTACCACTTAGTGGTCAATTGTACTGTACTGTGCAATCTACTCATAAAAGTCTCAATCAATCAATCAAAAAAAGCACTTTATATGTAGAAAGGTTTTGTTAAGAAACCATTCTGTGCCTTATCTTATTTAGTTTTTATTTTATATATGTTGACCACATTAACCCTGGCAATGGACCCTGTGTGTATATGTATGTTATGCCATTGTTTATAAATTTGGTAAATAAATAACCCAAAAATGTATATTTTCTTGTTTTCTTACTGTACCGAAAATGAACCGAAACCGTGACCTCTAAACAGAGGTACGTACCGAACCGAAATGTTTGTGTACCGTTACCCCCCTAGAAATAACTAATTAGATGACCGTAGTAACTGGTATATCATTCATAAGCGCAGATTCCAAGCATTGAAATACTTTGTATAGTTGAAGACTTAGGGTCATTAGAAAACATAATTGCACATCATAATGGCAGCTACACTTTCCATCTTAAAGATCTAAAAAAATAATTTAGGGATATCCGGCGGGCCAGTTTGAAAAGCACGTGGCCCCCCGGCCTTAATTTGACCAGGTCTGTATTAGACTTTAGGGGTTTTTGTTTTTCTACCCTTTGCTGTTTGTTGCATTTTTGTTGCGTTTAGCTCAATTGTAAAATATGTGGATGGAGAGGATGTGTGGCGTTCATATGTTGTCAATATTCAGTGTTTTATCCTTCATAGTTAATATTGTAAATCAATCAATCAATCAATGTTTATTTATATAGCCCCAAATCACAAATGTCTCAAAGGACTGCACAAATCATTACGACTACAACATCCTCGGAAGAACCCACAAAAGGGCAAGGAAAACTCACACCCAGTGGGCAGGGAGAATTCACATCCAGTGGGACGCCAGTGACAATGCTGACTATGAGAAACCTTGGAGAGGACCTCAGATGTGGGCAACCCCCCCCCTCTAGGGGACCGAAGGCAATGGATGTCGAGCGGGTCTAACATGATACTGTGAAAGTTCAATCCATAGTGGCTCCAAGACAGCAGTGAGAGTCCCGTCCACAGGAAACCATCTCAAGCGGATCAGCAGCGTAGAGATGTCCCCAACCGATACAGGCGAGCGGTCCATCCTGGGTCCCGACGAGCGGTCCATCCTGGGTCTCGACTCTGGACAGTCAGTACTTCATCCATGGTCATCGGACCGGACCCCCTCCAAAAGGGAGGGGGGGACATAGGAGAAAGAAAAGAAGCGGCAGATCAACTGGTCTAAAAAGGAGGTCTATTTAAAGGCTAGAGTATACAGATGAGTTTTAAGATGAGACTTAAATGCTTCTACTGAGGTAGCATCTCGAACTGTTACCGGGAGGGCATTCCAGAGTACTGGAGCCCGAACGGAAAACGCTCTATAGCCCGCAGACTTTTTTTGGGCTCTAGGAATCACTAATAAGCCGGAGTCTTTTGAACGCAGATTTCTTGCCGGGACATACGGTACAATACAATCGGCACATTCTTTATTTTCATGTACATTCTGGGTGTCTCATTCAGTAAAAAAAAACTACAATTCCGTTCCGTTTTTTTAAGGCGGTCTGTCATAACGTTTTTAGCATTCGATCAGACATTATTGTGAGATTTTGTACTGGTGTTCCTAAAAAAAGTGGCCCCAAGACCCATTTTTTTCTCTAAATTTGGCCCCCGACTCAAAATATCAATCAATCAATCAATGTTTATTTATATAGCCCCAAATCACAAATGTCTCAAAGGACTGCACAAATCATTACGACTACAACATCCTCGGAAGAACCCACAAAAGGGCAAGGAAAACTCACACCCAGTGGGCAGGGAGAATTCACATTCAGTGGGACGCCAGCGACAATGCTGACTATGAGAAACCTTGGAGAGGACCTCAGATGTGGGCAACCCCCCCCCCTCTAGGGGACCGAAAGCAATGGATGTCGAGCGGGTCTAACATGATACTGTGAAAGTTCAATCCATAGTGGCTCCAACACAGCAGTGAGGGTCCCGTCCACAGGAAACCATCTCAAGCGGATCAGCAGCGTAGAGATGTCCCCAACCGATACAGGCGAGCGGTCCATCCTGGGTCCCGACGAGCGGTCCATCCTGGGTCTCGACTCTGGACAGTCAGTACTTCATCCATGGTCATCGGACCGGACCCCCTCCACAAGGGAGGGGGGTACATAGGAGAAAGAAAAGAAGCGGCAGATCAACTGGTCTAAAAAGGAGGTCTATTTAAAGGCTAGAGTATACAGATGAGTTTTAAGATGAGACTTATATGCTTCTACTGAGGTAGCATCTCGAACTGTTACCGGGAGGGCATTCCAGAGTACTGGAGCCCGAACGGAAAACGCTCTATAGCCCGCAGACTTTTTTTGAGCTCTAGGAATCACTAATAAGCCGGAGTCTTTTGAACGCAGATTTCTTGCCGGGACATACGGTACAATACAATCGGCACATTCTTTATTTTCATGTACATTCTGGGTGTCTCATTCAGTAAAAAAAAACTACAATTCCGTTCGGTTTTTTTAAGGCGGTCTGTCATAACGTTTTTAGCATTCAATCAGACATTATTGTGAGATTTTGTACTGGTGTTCCTAAAAAAAAGTGGCCCCAAGACCCATTTTTTTCTCTAAATTTGGCCCCCGACTCAAAATATCAATCAATCAATCAATGTTTATTTATATAGCCCCAAATCACAAATGTCTCAAAGGACTGCACAAATCATTACAACTACAACATCCTCGGAAGAACCCACAAAAGGGCAAGGAAAACTCACACCCAGTGGGCAGGGAGAATTCACATTCAGTGGGACGCCAGCGACAATGCTGACTATGAGAAACCTTGGAGAGGACCTCAGATGTGGGCAACCCCCCCCCCCTCTAGGGGACCGAAAGCAATGGATGTCGAGCGGGTCTAACATGATACTGTGAAAGTTCAATCCATAGTGGCTCCAAGACAGCAGTGAGAGTCCCGTCCACAGGAAACCATCTCAAGCGGATCAGCAGCGTAGAGATGTCCCCAACCGATACAGGCGAGCGGTCCATCCTGGGTCCCGACGAGCGGTCCATCCTGGGTCTCGACTCTGGACAGTCAGTACTTCATCCATGGTCATCGGACCGGACCCCCTCCACAAGGGAGGGGGGGACATAGGAGAAAGAAAAGAAGCGGCAGATCAACTGGTCTAAAAAGGAGGTCTATTTAAAGGCTAGAGTATACAGATGAGTTTTAAGATGAGACTTAAATGCTTCTACTGAGGTAGCATCTCGAACTGTTACCGGGAGGGCATTCCAGAGTACTGGAGCCCGAACGGAAAACGCTCTATAGCCCGCAGACTTTTTTTGAGCTCTAGGAATCACTAATAAGCCGGAGTCTTTTGAACGCAGATTTCTTGCCGGGACATACGGTACAATACAATCGGCACATTCTTTATTTTCATGTACATTCTGGGTGTCTCATTCAGTAAAAAAAAACTACAATTCCGTTCCGTTTTTTTAAGGCGGTCTGTCATAACGTTTTTAGCATTCGATCAGACATTATTGTGAGATTTTGTACTGGTGTTCCTAAAAAAAGTGGCCCCAAGACCCATTTTTTTTCTCTAAATTTGGCCCCCGACTCAAAATAATTGCCCAGGCCTGTGTTAAAGAGTCTTGACTTGCGAGACTACACACTCTGCTGGACTCAAATTCCCAGTGTTGGATTGCCAAGGGAGTGTAGACTTGCTGGTCAAAGTTGACATGAGTCAGCTAATAAGTGACCTGCTTGGTGTTTGATTGTTAGCATGAAGCTAATTGGTGTAGTAATCCAGCATCTGATATTCAAGGCGTGTTCAAGCCTTTCTTCACACACGCCTTTATTTATTTATTCCATGCCTCACGCTGCAGCTTCCTGCTTGTCCTAGCAGCTCCTGACCTGCTTTCACCTCCTTTTACTTTTCAGCTCTTTGTCCTTCTTTCCACTCCTCTATTCACTGCTTTTTTTCCCTCCCTCTTTCAACACCGCAACAATCCGCTCTCTGGCTCGCTCACGCCTGCTTTGCTGGGGCATCAACGTTAACGCCAGAAAACCCCAACACAGGGGCGAGTTGAACGTTTCCCCGAGCGAGCGATAGACTTTGAGGCGATGGTTTGACGGCCAGGGTGAGGCGAACGGGGCGGGACGCCGGCTTTTATTTTTCTTTTCGCTCTGATAGCTTATCGATTCCCCTGCAAGTGATTTTTGGGAGGCTGCAAAGTGAGAAAGTAGACAAAAGAGGCATCTTATCTTGCCGATTGTATTGTACCATATGTCCCGGCAAGAAATCTGCGTTCAAAGGACTCCGGCTTATTAGTGATTCCCAAAGCCCAAAAAAAGTCTGCGGGCTATAGAGCATTTTCCGTTCGGGCTCCAGTACTCTGGAATGCCCTCCCGGTAACAGTTCGCGATGCCACCTCAGTAGAAGCATTTAAGTCTCACCTTAAAACTCATTTGTATACTCTAGCCTTTAAATAGACTCCCTTTTTAGACCAGTTGATCTGCCGTTTCTTTTCTTTTTCTTCTATGTCCCACTCTCCCGTGTGGAGGGGGTCCGTTCCGATCCGGTGGCCATGTACTGCTCGCCTGTGTATCGGCTGGGGACATCTCTGCGCTGCTGGTCCGCCTACGCTTGGGATGGTTACCTGCTGGCTCCGCTGTGAACGGGACTCTCGCTGCTGTGTCTTGGATCCTCTTTGGACTGGACTCTCGCGACTGTGTTGTATCCATTGTGGATTGAACTTTCACAGTATCATGTTAGACCCGCTCGACATCCATTGCTTTCCTCCTCTCTAAGGTTCTCATAGTCATCATTGTCACCGACGTCCCACTGGGTCATTATTGTCACCAATGTCCCACTGGGTGTGAGTTTTCCTACCGAGGATGTCGTGGTGGTTTGTGCAGCCCTTTGAGACACTAGTGATTTAGGGCTATATAAGTAAACATTGATTGATTGATTGATTGATGTGTTAGGTTCCTGCGGACGTTATCTCCTTCTGTTGTTGACTATTTTTTTCATACGATATTGACGTGGAAATGGTTGTTTCGGCATTTTGTTGGTGTGGCACCGAACGGAAATGTTGACATGCAGAGTTTCAAGCACTCTTCATTGTCTAGCAGGTGGCTTTTTAAATGATCTTACATATTAGCAGTAATGCTACTTTTTGTTCGCTTTTGCTACATACTTGAAATATTACGGATGTATGTTCGACATGTGCTTTGTGGACTTGGAGAAGGCATTCGACCGTGTCCCTCGGGAAGTCCTGTGGGGAGTGCTCAGAGAGTATGGGGTATCGGACTGTCTTATTGTGGCGGTCCGTTCCCTGTATGATCAGTGCCAGAGTTTGGTCCGCATTGCCGGCAGTAAGTCGAACACATTTCCAGTGAGGGTTGGACTCCGCCAAGGCTGCACTTTGTCACCGATTCTGTTCATAACTTTTATGGACAGAATTTTTAGGCGCAGTCAAGGCGTTGAGGGGTTCCGGTTTGGTAACCGCAGGATTAGGTCTCTGCTTTTTGCAGATGATGTGGTCCTGATGGCTTCATCTGACCGGGATCTTCAGCTCTCGCTGGATCGGTTCGCAGCCGAGTGTGAAGCGACCGGAATGAGAATCAGCACCTCCAAGTCCGAGTCCATGGTTCTCGCCCGGAAAAGGGTGGAGTGCCATCTCCGGGTTGGGGAGGAGACCCTGCCCCAATTGGAGGAGTTCAAGTACCTAGGAGTCTTGTTCACGAGTGAGGGAAGAGTGGATGGTGAGATCGACAGGCGGATCGGTGCGGCGTCTTCAGTAATGCGGACGTTGTACCGGTCCGTTGTGGTGAAGAAGGAGCTGAGCCGGAAGGTAAAGCTCTCAATTTACCGGTCGATCTACGTTCCCATCCTCACCTATGGTCATGAGCTTTGGGTCATGACCGAAAGGATAAGATCACGGGTACAAGCGGCCGAAATGAGTTTCCTCCGCCGTGTGGCGGGTCTCTCCCTTAGAGATAGGGTGAGAAGCTCTGCCATCCGGGAGGAACTCAAAGTAAAGCCGCTGCTCCTCCACATCGAGAGGAGCCAGATGAGGTGGTTCGGGCATCTGGTCAGGATGCCACCCGAACGCCTCCCTAGGGAGGTGTTTAGGGCACGTCCAACCGGTAGGAGGCCACGGGGAAGACCCAGGACACGTTGGGAAGACTATGTCTCCCGGCTGGCCTGGGAACGCCTCGGGATCCCCCGGGAAGAGCTAGACGAAGTGGCTGGGGAGAGGGAAGTCTGGGTTTCCCTGCTTAGGCTGCTGCCCCCGCGACCCGACCTCGGATAAGCGGAAGATGATGGATGGATGGATGGATGGATGGATGTTCGACATATTCCTGCTTGTAGCAAAACCACCACCACATGATGTAACCCTCTGCTGTTTTTCTTGGTAATTAATTCTTCCTTCATTTGTTACCAGATTCGCACCTTCTCTCTCTCTCGTATTACCACTCGCACCACAGCTAACGTTACCCATGCTGCTACCTCTCTGCTCCGTGAGGGCGTATACATATGTGACGTATGTAAGAAGGTGCGCTTGTTTTGGGGTACGGCGTGGCGCGGTGGAAGAGTGGCCGTGCGCAAACCGAGGGTCCTTGGTTCAAATCCCACCTAGTACCAACTTTGTCACGTCCATTGTGTCCTGAGCAAGACACTTCACCCTTGCTCCTGATGGGTTCTGGTTAGCGCCTTGCATGGCAGCTCCCTCCATCAGTGTGTGAATGTGTGTGTGAATGGGTAAATGTGGAAGTAGTGTCAAAGCGCTTTGAGTACCTTGAAGGTAGAAAAGCGCTATACAAGTACAACCCATGGTTTTTACATCTCTGTAAGAAGGAGAGACAAGAAAGAGTGGGAAGAGCCTGCAGTGTAATGCCCGCAGCTAAAAGCAACTGCGTGAGAATGTATACTCAAATATCACGATATAGGATTTTCTATATCGCACCGAGACAAACCCGCGATATATCGAGTATATCGATATATCACCCAGTTACTTTCACCTCACTCTCTCGGCTTCCGTCTCAATCAATCAATCATCAATCAATGTTTATTTATATAGCCCCAAATCACAAATGTCTCAAAGGACTGCACAAATCATTACGACTACAACATCCTCGGAAGAACCCACAAAAGGGCAAGGAAAACTCACACCCAGTGGGCAGGGAGAATTCACATTCAGTGGGACGCCAGCGACAATGCTGACTATGAGAAACCTTGGAGAGGACCTCAGATGTGGGCAACCCCCCCCCTCTAGGGGACCGAAAGCAATGGATGTCGAGCGGGTCCAACATGATACTGTGAAAGTTCAATCCATAGTGGCTCCAACACAGCAGTGAGAGTCCCGTCCACAGGAAACCATCTGAAGCGGATCAGCAGCGTAGAGATGTCCCCAACCGATACAGGCGAGCGGTCCATCCTGGGTCCCGACGAGCGGTCCATCCTGGGTCTCGACTCTGGACAGTCAGTACTTCATCCATGGTCATCGGACCGGACCCCCTCCACAAGGGAGGGGGGGACATAGGAGAAAGAAAAGAAGCGGCAGATCAACTGGTCTAAAAAGGTCTATTTAAAGGCTAGAGTATACAAATGAGTTTTAAGATGAGACTTAAATGCTTCTACTGAGGTAGCATCTCGAACTGTTACCGGGAGGGCATTCCAGAGTACTGCAATGTCTTACCCTTCCTTCATGCTGGCTTCTTGAAGCAGTAGTTCATCCTCCGTATATTCAGCTTCAAAAAGAGAAGGTTGTGAATCTTCATTTGTCCAAAAAATAGTTGTCTTAGTTGTTTGTTACCGAATCTGCCATGATTAGAACCCACATGCATTTTGTTTATGGAAGTTGGGAAACACATTTGTTGCCGGATGTCAGACGTGCGCTGCTATGGAAACATAAATCAGGACGCTGAAAAAAATCGGTCCCTTATCTTATCAATTCCCCTCCCTGGCGGTGAGGCTTGTAACTCAAATGTTTGCTTGCCACTTAAGAGAGACAGCTCTTATCTCAAAACACACTTAAGTTGAGGTACCACTCAACCTCAAAAATGAGAGAAGTAGTAGTTGAGGAAGCGGGCGTCCTCTGCAGTGGACACTGACCCTCAGGGTAATACTGTGATCGTCATTTCTAGTACATTGTCAAAATGTGCGCCGTGTGAACGAAGTGTGCAGTGTGCATAGTATACATGTTACAGTGTAGAGAAAAAAAGCACTAGAATTAAAACGCAGCCTGGCCTTTCAAGGTAGCTCTTTTCATTGTGTTGAGAGGGACTAACTGCCTAGTCCTCAAATGAAAAAGCTAAGCCTTGGAAAAGCAGAGCGAGCGATGTCCGGGCTGGAAATGATCCATTTATGGCCGCGCCGTCTCCAGCGAATCAAAGCAGGCTAATTAGTAAACGCGGGAGTGCTCATGATGGGCCTTTTTAGGGGGGAAGACGAGCTCTGCGGAGCCTCTTCCCTCTGCAATGCAGGATGAGGACAGCCCTTGGACGTTCAAGCCACCTTCACATTTGCCCAGGGGCTTCCAGCCCTGTTTGACACGGCAGCAGGATCATTAATCTTAAACTCGCCTGATTAGCCCTTAATGGCCGCCAGTCAAAGGAAAGAAAAAAGTGGTAATGTCTCTACCAGCCACAATAGACAACTTTAAAATAATCATAGAGTGGATCTGCTGCCTTTCATAGATTTATATGTATGTATGTATGTATGTATGTGTATACATATAATGTTTTATGTGTGTGTATGTATGTACATATATGTATAGGTATGTGTCTATACTGTATTTATGTGTATAAATATGTTTATATGTACAGTACATGCCAAACGTTTGGACACACCTTCTCATTTCAATGCGTTTTCTTTATTTTGACGACTATTTACATTGTAGATTGTCACTGAAGGCATCAACACTATGACACCTGTGAAGTGAAAACCCTTTTGAAGCTCATCGAGAGAATGCCAAGAGGGTGCAAAATAGTAATCAATCAATCAATCAATCAATGTTTATTTATATAGCCCCAAATCACAAATGTCTCAAAGGACTGCACAAATCATTACGACTACAACATCCTCGGAAGAACCCACAAAAGGGCAAAGAAAACTCACACCCAGTGGGCAGGGAGAATTCACATTCAGTGGGACGCCAGTGACAATGCTGACTATGAGAAACCTTGGAGAGGACCTCAGATGTGGGCAACCCCCCCCCTCTAGGGGACCGAAAGCAATGGATGTCGAGCGGGTCTAACATGATACTGTGAAAGTTCAATCCATAGTGGCTCCAAGACAGCAGTGAGAGTCCCGTCCACAGGAAACCATCTCAAGCGGATCAGCAGCGTAGAGATGTCCCCAACCGATACAGGCGAGCGGTCCATCCTGGGTCCCGACGAGCGGTCCATCCTGGGTCTCGACTCTGGAGAAAATCAGAGAAAAGGGTGGCTATTTTGAAGAATCTAGAATACAAAACATGTTTTCAGTTATTTCACCTTTTTTTAAATACATAACTCCACGTGTTCATTCATAGTGTTGATGCCTTCAGTGACAATCTACAATGTAAATAGTCATGAGAATAAAGAAAATGTATTGAATGTTGAGTGAGAAGGTGTGTGTATATATATATATATATGTATATATGTGTGTGTGTGTATGTATGTATATATGTATGTGTATATATGTATGTATGTATATATGTATGTATGTATATATATGTATATATACTGTATACTTGTGTATATATATGTATGTATGTATATATGTATGCATATATGTATGTATATGTATACATGTATATGTATATATATATATACATACATACACTTTATTAGTACCGGTATAGGGTACAACCCTAATGTCTCTAGAAGGAAGTATAATGGAACGTCAATTTGCAAACAGGCTGACGTTGAATGGTCGTTCTGTGAAGTTCCAAGACCTGTAGGATGCCTTTCTGTGACATGTAGGAGAGACCAATCTCCTGATTGAAACATAATTGAAATGTGGGTGGTTGATGAGCCTTTTGTGTGCTTCTTGGTAGTTGTATCTCTCTACGGCTATTCCGGAATGTCACAGTCGTTTCCTTTTTATTTATTGAATTATTATTGTTATTTTTATTTATTTATTTATTTTATACTCATATATTTGTTTTTGCATATGTGTCTAAAACCCGATGAACACATTTAAAAAAATTTTTTTTTATAAAGGTAAAAAATGGACTTCGAAATTTTTTTT